>NC_140213.1:708164-753164 GCF_951802725.1 Rutilus rutilus | reverse complement strand
TGCTGAGATATTAATATGGTCTAGCAGTAAGGATTCATGAATTTTAAAAAAGACTTATGGTGAAATTAGGAATTGTTTGACCTCGACGTGATTTGAACACGCAACCTTCTGATCTGGAGTCAGACGCGCTACGAGGCCCTACATTTCTGTGAATTTGCTGAGATAGTAATATGGTCTAGGGATTCCTTACTTTAAAAAGGGCTTATAGTCAAGTTAGTGATTGTTTGACCTCGACGTGATTTGAACACGCAACCTTCTGATCTGGAGTCAGACGCGCTACCGTTGCGCCACAAGGGCCTGCATTTCTGTAAATTTGCTGAGATAGTAATATGGTCTAGGGATTCCTTACTTTAAAAAGGGCTTACAGTCAAGTTAGTGATTGTTTGACCTCGACGTGATTTGAACACGCAACCTTCTAATCTGGAATCATACGCGCTACCGTTGCGCCACGAGGCCCTACGTTTCTGTGAATTTGCTGAGATAGTAATATGGTCTAGCAGTAAGGATTCATGAATTTTAAAAAAGACTTATGGTGAAATTAGGGATTGTTTGACCTCAACGTGATTTGAACACGCAACCTTCTGATCTGGAGTCAGACGCGCTACCGTTGCGCCTCGAGGTCCTGCACTTCTGGGAATTTGCCCTGCAATTCTGTGAATCTGCTGAGTTAGTTATAGGGTCTTGCAGTAGGGATTGCTTAATTTAAAAAAGACTTATGGTCAATTTAGGGTTTGTTTGACCTTGACGTGATTTGAACACGCAACCTTCTAATCTGGAATCATACGCGCTACCGTTGCGCCACGAGGCCCTACATTTCTGTGAATTTGCTGAGATAGTAATATGGTCTTAGCAGTAAGGATTCTTGAATTTTAAAAAAGACTTATGGTGAAATTAGGAATTGTTTGACCTCGACGTGATTTGAACACGCAACCTTCTGATCTGGAGTCAGACGCGCTACCGTTGCGCCACGAGGCCCTAGATTTCTGTGAATTTGGTGAGATAGTAATATGGTCTAGGGATTCCTTACTTTAAAAAGGGCTTACAGTCAAGTTAGTGATTGTTTGACCTCGACGTGATTTGAACACGCAACCTTCTAATCTGGAGTCAGACGCGCTACCGTTGCGCCACGAGGACCTATGTTTCTGTGAGTTTGCCCTGTAATTCTGTGAGTTTGCTGAGATATTAATATGGTCTAGCAGTAAGGATTCATGAATTTTAAAAAAGACTTATGGTGAAATTAGGGATTGTTTGACCTCGACGTGTTTTGAACACGCAACCTTCTGATCTGGAGTCAGACGCGCTACCGTTGCGCCACGAGGTCCTGCACTTCTGGGAATTTGACCTGCAATTCTGGGAATTTGCCCTGCAATTCTGGGAATTTGCCCTGCAATTCTGTGAATCTGCTGAGTTAGTTATAGGGTCTTGCAGTAGGGATTGCTTAATTTAAAAAAGACTTATGGTCAATTTAGGGTTTGTTTGACCTCGACGTGATTTGAACACGCAACCTTCTGATCTGGAGTCAGACGCGCTACCGTTGCGCCACAAGGCCCTACATTTCTGTGAATTTGCTGAGATAGTAATATGGTCTTGGCAGTAAGGATTCATGAATTTTAAAAAAGACTTATGGTGAATTTAGGGATTGTTTGACCTCAACGTGATTTGAACACGCAACCTTCTGATCTGGAGTCAGACGCGCTACCGTTGCGCCACGAGGACCTATGTTTCTGTGAGTTTGCCCTGCAATTCTGTGAGTTTGCTGAGATATTAATATGGTCTAGCAGTAAGGATTCATGAATTTTAAAAAAGACTTATGGTGAATTTAGGGATTGTTTGACCTCAACGTGATTTGAACACGCAACCTTCTGATCTGGAGTCAGACGCGCTACCGTTGCGCCATGAGGCCCTACATTTCTGTGAATTTGCTGAGATAGTAATATGGTCTAGGGATTCCTTACTTTAAAAAGGGCTTATAGTCAAGTTAGTGATTGTTTGACCTCGACGTGATTTGAACACGCAACCTTCTGATCTGGAGTCAGACGCGCTACCGTTGCGCCACAAGGCCCTACATTTCTGTGAATTTGCTGAGATAGTAATATGGTCTAGGGATTCCTTACTTTAAAAAGGGCTTACAGTCAAGTTAGTGATTGTTTGACCTCGACGTGATTTGAACACGCAACCTTCTAATCTGGAATCATACGCGCTACCGTTGCGCCACGAGGCCCTACGTTTCTGTGAATTTGCTGAGATAGTAATATGGTCTAGCAGTAAGGATTCATGAATTTTAAAAAAGACTTATGGTGAAATTAGGGATTGTTTGACCTCAACGTGATTTGAACACGCAACCTTCTGATCTGGAGTCAGACGCGCTACCGTTGCGCCTCGAGGTCCTGCACTTCTGGGAATTTGCCCTGCAATTCTGTGAATCTGCTGAGTTAGTTATAGGGTCTTGCAGTAGGGATTGCTTAATTTAAAAAAGACTTATGGTCAATTCAGGGTTTGTTTGACCTTGACGTGATTTGAACACGCAACCTTCTGATCTGGAGTCAGACGCGCTACCGTTGCGCCACGAGGCCCTACATTTCTGTGAATTTGCTGAGATAGTAATATGGTCTTAGCAGTAAGGATTCTTGAATTTTAAAAAAGCCTTATGGTGAAATTAGGAATTGTTTGACCTCGACGTGATTTGAACACGCAACCTTCTGATCTGGAGTCAGACGCGCTACCGTTGCGCCACGAGGCCCTAGATTTCTGTGAATTTGGTGAGATAGTAATATGGTCTAGGGATTCCTTACTTTAAAAAGGGCTTACAGTCAAGTTAGTGATTGTTTGACCTCGACGTGATTTGAACACGCAACCTTCTAATCTGGAGTCAGACGCGCTACCGTTGCGCCACGAGGACCTATGTTTCTGTGAGTTTGCCCTGTAATTCTGTGAGTTTGCTGAGATATTAATATGGTCTAGCAGTAAGGATTCATGAATTTTAAAAAAGACTTATGGTGAAATTAGGGATTGTTTGACCTCGACGTGTTTTGAACACGCAACCTTCTGATCTGGAGTCAGACGCGCTACCGTTGCGCCACGAGGTCCTGCACTTCTGGGAATTTGACCTGCAATTCTGGGAATTTGCCCTGCAATTCTGTGAATCTGCTGAGTTAGTTATAGGGTCTTGCAGTAGGGATTGCTTAATTTAAAAAAGACTTATGGTCAATTTAGGGTTTGTTTGACCTCGACGTGATTTGAACACGCAACCTTCTGATCTGGAGTCAGACGCGCTACCGTTGCGCCACGAGGTCCTGCACTTTTGGGAATTTTCCCTGCAATTCTGTGAATCTGCTGAGTTAGTTATAGGGTCTTGCAGTAGGGATTGCTTAATTTAAAAAAGACTTATGGTCAATTTAGGGATTGTTTGACCTCGACGTGATTTGAACACGCAACCTTCTGATCTGGAGTCAGACGCGATACCGTTGCGCCACGAGGTCCTGCACTTCTGGGAATTTGCCCTGCAATTCTGTGAATCTGCTGAGTTAGTTATAGGGTCTTGCAGTAGGGATTGCTTAATTTAAAAAAGACCTATGGTCAATTTAGGGATTGTTTGACCTCGACGTGATTTGAACACGCAACCTTCTGATCTGGAGTCAGACGCGCTGCCGTTGCGCCACGAGGCCCTACATTTCTGTGAATTTGCTGAGATAGTAATATGGTCTTGGCAGTAAGGATTCATGAATTTTAAAAAAGACTTATGGTGAAATTAGGAATTGTTTGACCTCGACGTGATTTGAACACACAACCTTCTGATCTGGAGTCAGACGTGCTACGAGGCCCTACATTTCTGTGAATTTGCTGAGATAGTAATATGGTCTAGGGATTCCTTACTTTAAAAAGGGCTTATAGTCAAGTTAGTGATTGTTTGACCTCGACGTGATTTGAACACGCAACCTTCTGATCTGGAGTCAGACGCGCTACCGTTGCGCCACAAGGCCCTACATTTCTGTGAATTTGCTGAGATAGTAATATGGTCTAGGGATTCCTTACTTTAAAAAGGGCTTACAGTCAAGTTAGTGATTGTTTGACCTCGACGTGATTTGAACACGCAACCTTCTGATCTGGAGTCAGACGCGCTACGAGGCCCTACATTTCTGTGAATTTGCTGAGATAGTAATATGGTCTAGGGATTCCTTACTTTAAAAAGGGCTTATAGTCAAGTTAGTGATTGTTTGACCTCGACGTGATTTGAACACGCAACCTTCTGATCTGGAGTCAGACGCGCTACCGTTGCGCCACAAGGCCCTACATTTCTGTGAATTTGCTGAGATAGTAATATGGTCTAGGGATTCCTTACTTTAAAAAGGGCTTACAGTCAAGTTAGTGATTGTTTGACCTCGACGTGATTTGAACACGCAACCTTCTAATCTGGAGTCAGACGCGCTACCGTTGCGCCACGAGGACCTATGTTTCTGTGAGTTTGCCCTGCAATTCTGTGAGTTTGCTGAGATATTAATATGGTCTAGCAGTAAGGATTCATGAATTTTAAAAAAGACTTATGGTCAATTTAGGGATTGTTTGACCTCGACGTGATTTGAACACGCAACCTTCTGATCTGGAGTCAGACGCGATACCGTTGCGCCACGAGGTCCTGCACTTCTGGGAATTTGCCCTGCAATTCTGTGAATCTGCTGAGTTAGTTATAGGGTCTTGCAGTAGGGATTGCTTAATTTAAAAAAGACTTATGGTCAATTTAGGGATTGTTTGACCTCGACGTGATTTGAACACGCAACCTTCTGATCTGGAGTCAGACGCGATACCGTTGCGCCACGAGGTCCTGCACTTCTGGGAATTTGCCCTGCAATTCTGTGAATCTGCTGAGTTAGTTATAGGGTCTTGCAGTAGGGATTGCTTAATTTAAAAAAGACTTATGGTCAATTTAGGGATTGTTTGACCTCGACGTGATTTGAACACGCAACCTTCTGATCTGGAGTCAGACGCGCTACCGTTGCGCCACGAGGCCCTACATTTCTGTGAATTTGCTGAGATAGTAATATGGTCTTGGCAGTAAGGATTCATGAATTTTAAAAAAGACTTATGGTGAATTTAGGGATTGTTTGACCTCGACGTGATTTGAACACGCAACCTTCTGATCTGGAGTCAGACGCGCTACCGTTGCGCCACGAGGCCGTACATTTCTGTGAATTTGCTGAGATAGTAATATGGTCTAGGGATTCCTTACTTTAAAAAGGGCTTACAGTCAAGTTAGTGATTGTTTGACCTCGACGTGATTTGAACACGCAACCTTCTAATATGGAATCATACGCGCTACCGTTGCGCCACGAGGCCCTACATTTCTGTGAATTTGCTGAGATAGTAATATGGTCTAGCAGTAAGGATTCATGAATTTTAAAAAAGACTTATGGTCAATTGAGGGATTGTTTGACCTCGATGTGATTTCAAACACGCAACCTTCTGATCTGGAGTCAGACGCGCTACCATTACACCACGAGGTCCTGCACTTCGGGGAATTTGCCCTGCAATTCTGTGAATCTGCTGAGTTAGTTATAGGGTCTTGCAGTAGGGATTGCTTAATTTAAAAAAGACTTTTGGTCAATTTAGGGTTTGTTTGACCTTGACGTGATTTGAACACGCAACCTTCTGATCTGGAGTCAGACGCGCTACCGTTGCGCCACGAGGCCCTACATTTCTGTGAATTTGCTGAGATAGTAATATGGTCTAGGGATTCCTTACTTTAAAAAGGGCTTACAGTCAAGTTAGTGATTGTTTGACCTCGACGTGATTTGAAAACGCAACCTTCTAATCTGGAGTCAGACGCGCTACCGTTGCGCCACGAGGACCTATGTTTCTGTGAGTTTGCCCTGCAATTCTGTGAGTTTGCTGAGATATTAATATGGTCTAGCAGTAAGGATTCATGAATTTTAAAAAAGACTTATGGTGAAATTAGGGATTGTTTGACCTCGACGTGTTTTGAACACGCAACCTTCTGATCTGGAGTCAGACGCGCTACCGTTGCGCCACGAGGTCCTGCACTTCTGGGAATTTGCCCTGCAATTCTGTGAATCTGCTGAGTTAGTTATAGGGTCTTGCAGTAGGGATTGCTTAATTTAAAAAAGACTTATGGTGAATTTAGGGATTGTTTGACCTTAACGTGATTTGAACACGCAACCTTCTGATCTGGAGTCAGACGCACTACCGTTGCGCCACGAGGCCCTACATTTCTGTGAATTTGCTGAGATAGTAATATGGTCTTGGCAGTAAGGATTCATGAATTTTAAAAAAGACTTATGGTGAAATTAGGAATTGTTTGACCTCGACGTGATTTGAACACGCAACCTTCTGATCTGGAGTCAGACGCGCTACGAGGCCCTACATTTCTGTGAATTTGCTGAGATAGTAATATGGTCTAGGGATTCCTTACTTTAAAAAGGGCTTATAGTCAAGTTAGTGATTGTTTGACCTCGACGTGATTTGAACACGCAACCTTCTGATCTGGAGTCAGACGCGCTACCGTTGCGCCACAAGGCCCTACATTTCTGTGAATTTGCTGAGATAGTAATATGGTCTAGGGATTCCTTACTTTAAAAAGGGCTTACAGTCAAGTTAGTGATTGTTTGACCTCGACATGATTTGAACACGCAACCTTCTAATCTGGAGTCAGACGCGCTACCGTTGCGCCACGAGGACCTATGTTTCTGTGAGTTTGCCCTGCAATTCTGTGAGTTTGCTGAGATATTAATATGGTCTAGCAGTAAGGATTCATGAATTTTAAAAAAGACTTATGGTCAATTTAGGGATTGTTTGACCTCGACGTGATTTGAACACGCAACCTTCTGATCTGGAGTCAGACGCGATACCGTTGCGCCACGAGGTCCTGCACTTCTGGGAATTTGCCCTGCAATTCTGTGAATCTGCTGAGTTAGTTATAGGGTCTTGCAGTAGGGATTGCTTAATTTAAAAAAGACTTATGGTCAATTTAGGGATTGTTTGACCTCGACGTGATTTGAACACGCAACCTTCTGATCTGGAGTCAGACGCGCTACCGTTGCGCCACGAGGCCCTACATTTCTGTGAATTTGCTGAGATAGTAATATGGTCTTGGCAGTAAGGATTCATGAATTTTAAAAAAGACTTATGGTGAATTTAGGGATTGTTTGACCTCGACGTGATTTGAACACGCAACCTTCTGATCTGGAGTCAGACGCGCTACCGTTGCGCCACGAGGCCGTACATTTCTGTGAATTTGCTGAGATAGTAATATGGTCTAGGGATTCCTTACTTTAAAAAGGGCTTACAGTCAAGTTAGTGATTGTTTGACCTCGACGTGATTTGAACACGCAACCTTCTAATATGGAATCATACGCGCTACCGTTGCGCCACGAGGCCCTACATTTCTGTGAATTTGCTGAGATAGTAATATGGTCTAGCAGTAAGGATTCATGAATTTTAAAAAAGACTTATGGTCAATTGAGGGATTGTTTGACCTCGATGTGATTTCAAACACGCAACCTTCTGATCTGGAGTCAGACGCGCTACCATTACACCACGAGGTCCTGCACTTCGGGGAATTTGCCCTGCAATTCTGTGAATCTGCTGAGTTAGTTATAGGGTCTTGCAGTAGGGATTGCTTAATTTAAAAAAGACTTTTGGTCAATTTAGGGTTTGTTTGACCTTGACGTGATTTGAACACGCAACCTTCTGATCTGGAGTCAGACGCGCTACCGTTGCGCCACGAGGCCCTACATTTCTGTGAATTTGCTGAGATAGTAATATGGTCTAGGGATTCCTTACTTTAAAAAGGGCTTACAGTCAAGTTAGTGATTGTTTGACCTCGACGTGATTTGAAAACGCAACCTTCTAATCTGGAGTCAGACGCGCTACCGTTGCGCCACGAGGACCTATGTTTCTGTGAGTTTGCCCTGCAATTCTGTGAGTTTGCTGAGATATTAATATGGTCTAGCAGTAAGGATTCATGAATTTTAAAAAAGACTTATGGTGAAATTAGGGATTGTTTGACCTCGACGTGTTTTGAACACGCAACCTTCTGATCTGGAGTCAGACGCGCTACCGTTGCGCCACGAGGTCCTGCACTTCTGGGAATTTGCCCTGCAATTCTGTGAATCTGCTGAGTTAGTTATAGGGTCTTGCAGTAGGGATTGCTTAATTTAAAAAAGACTTATGGTGAATTTAGGGATTGTTTGACCTTAACGTGATTTGAACACGCAACCTTCTGATCTGGAGTCAGACGCACTACCGTTGCGCCACGAGGCCCTACATTTCTGTGAATTTGCTGAGATAGTAATATGGTCTTGGCAGTAAGGATTCATGAATTTTAAAAAAGACTTATGGTGAAATTAGGAATTGTTTGACCTCGACGTGATTTGAACACGCAACCTTCTGATCTGGAGTCAGACGCGCTACGAGGCCCTACATTTCTGTGAATTTGCTGAGATAGTAATATGGTCTAGGGATTCCTTACTTTAAAAAGGGCTTATAGTCAAGTTAGTGATTGTTTGACCTCGACGTGATTTGAACACGCAACCTTCTGATCTGGAGTCAGACGCGCTACCGTTGCGCCACAAGGCCCTACATTTCTGTGAATTTGCTGAGATAGTAATATGGTCTAGGGATTCCTTACTTTAAAAAGGGCTTACAGTCAAGTTAGTGATTGTTTGACCTCGACGTGATTTGAACACGCAACCTTCTAATCTGGAGTCAGACGCGCTACCGTTGCGCCACGAGGACCTATGTTTCTGTGAGTTTGCCCTGCAATTCTGTGAGTTTGCTGAGATATTAATATGGTCTAGCAGTAAGGATTCATGAATTTTAAAAAAGACTTATGGTCAATTTAGGGATTGTTTGACCTCGACGTGATTTGAACACGCAACCTTCTGATCTGGAGTCAGACGCGATACCGTTGCGCCACGAGGTCCTGCACTTCTGGGAATTTGCCCTGCAATTCTGTGAATCTGCTGAGTTAGTTATAGGGTCTTGCAGTAGGGATTGCTTAATTTAAAAAAGACTTATGGTCAATTTAGGGATTGTTTGACCTCGACGTGATTTGAACACGCAACCTTCTGATCTGGAGTCAGACGCGATACCGTTGCGCCACGAGGTCCTGCACTTCTGGGAATTTGCCCTGCAATTCTGTGAATCTGCTGAGTTAGTTATAGGGTCTTGCAGTAGGGATTGCTTAATTTAAAAAAGACTTATGGTCAATTTAGGGATTGTTTGACCTCGACGTGATTTGAACACGCAACCTTCTGATCTGGAGTCAGACGCGCTACCGTTGCGCCACGAGGCCCTACATTTCTGTGAATTTGCTGAGATAGTAATATGGTCTTGGCAGTAAGGATTCATGAATTTTAAAAAAGACTTATGGTGAATTTAGGGATTGTTTGACCTCGACGTGATTTGAACACGCAACCTTCTGATCTGGAGTCAGACGCGCTACCGTTGCGCCACGAGGCCGTACATTTCTGTGAATTTGCTGAGATAGTAATATGGTCTAGGGATTCCTTACTTTAAAAAGGGCTTACAGTCAAGTTAGTGATTGTTTGACCTCGACGTGATTTGAACACGCAACCTTCTAATATGGAATCATACGCGCTACCGTTGCGCCACGAGGCCCTACATTTCTGTGAATTTGCTGAGATAGTAATATGGTCTAGCAGTAAGGATTCATGAATTTTAAAAAAGACTTATGGTCAATTGAGGGATTGTTTGACCTCGATGTGATTTCAAACACGCAACCTTCTGATCTGGAGTCAGACGCGCTACCATTACACCACGAGGTCCTGCACTTCGGGGAATTTGCCCTGCAATTCTGTGAATCTGCTGAGTTAGTTATAGGGTCTTGCAGTAGGGATTGCTTAATTTAAAAAAGACTTTTGGTCAATTTAGGGTTTGTTTGACCTTGACGTGATTTGAACACGCAACCTTCTGATCTGGAGTCAGACGCGCTACCGTTGCGCCACGAGGCCCTACATTTCTGTGAATTTGCTGAGATAGTAATATGGTCTAGGGATTCCTTACTTTAAAAAGGGCTTACAGTCAAGTTAGTGATTGTTTGACCTCGACGTGATTTGAAAACGCAACCTTCTAATCTGGAGTCAGACGCGCTACCGTTGCGCCACGAGGACCTATGTTTCTGTGAGTTTGCCCTGCAATTCTGTGAGTTTGCTGAGATATTAATATGGTCTAGCAGTAAGGATTCATGAATTTTAAAAAAGACTTATGGTGAAATTAGGGATTGTTTGACCTCGACGTGTTTTGAACACGCAACCTTCTGATCTGGAGTCAGACGCGCTACCGTTGCGCCACGAGGTCCTGCACTTCTGGGAATTTGCCCTGCAATTCTGTGAATCTGCTGAGTTAGTTATAGGGTCTTGCAGTAGGGATTGCTTAATTTAAAAAAGACTTATGGTGAATTTAGGGATTGTTTGACCTTAACGTGATTTGAACACGCAACCTTCTGATCTGGAGTCAGACGCACTACCGTTGCGCCACGAGGCCCTACATTTCTGTGAATTTGCTGAGATAGTAATATGGTCTTGGCAGTAAGGATTCATGAATTTTAAAAAAGACTTATGGTGAAATTAGGAATTGTTTGACCTCGACGTGATTTGAACACGCAACCTTCTGATCTGGAGTCAGACGCGCTACGAGGCCCTACATTTCTGTGAATTTGCTGAGATAGTAATATGGTCTAGGGATTCCTTACTTTAAAAAGGGCTTATAGTCAAGTTAGTGATTGTTTGACCTCGACGTGATTTGAACACGCAACCTTCTGATCTGGAGTCAGACGCGCTACCGTTGCGCCACAAGGCCCTACATTTCTGTGAATTTGCTGAGATAGTAATATGGTCTAGGGATTCCTTACTTTAAAAAGGGCTTACAGTCAAGTTAGTGATTGTTTGACCTCGACGTGATTTGAACACGCAACCTTCTAATCTGGAGTCAGACGCGCTACCGTTGCGCCACGAGGACCTATGTTTCTGTGAGTTTGCCCTGCAATTCTGTGAGTTTGCTGAGATATTAATATGGTCTAGCAGTAAGGATTCATGAATTTTAAAAAAGACTTATGGTCAATTTAGGGATTGTTTGACCTCGACGTGATTTGAACACGCAACCTTCTGATCTGGAGTCAGACGCGATACCGTTGCGCCACGAGGTCCTGCACTTCTGGGAATTTGCCCTGCAATTCTGTGAATCTGCTGAGTTAGTTATAGGGTCTTGCAGTAGGGATTGCTTAATTTAAAAAAGACTTATGGTCAATTTAGGGATTGTTTGACCTCGACGTGATTTGAACACGCAACCTTCTGATCTGGAGTCAGACGCGATACCGTTGCGCCACGAGGTCCTGCACTTCTGGGAATTTGCCCTGCAATTCTGTGAATCTGCTGAGTTAGTTATAGGGTCTTGCAGTAGGGATTGCTTAATTTAAAAAAGACTTATGGTCAATTTAGGGATTGTTTGACCTCGACGTGATTTGAACACGCAACCTTCTGATCTGGAGTCAGACGCGCTACCGTTGCGCCACGAGGCCCTACATTTCTGTGAATTTGCTGAGATAGTAATATGGTCTTGGCAGTAAGGATTCATGAATTTTAAAAAAGACTTATGGTGAATTTAGGGATTGTTTGACCTCGACGTGATTTGAACACGCAACCTTCTGATCTGGAGTCAGACGCGCTACCGTTGCGCCACGAGGCCGTACATTTCTGTGAATTTGCTGAGATAGTAATATGGTCTAGGGATTCCTTACTTTAAAAAGGGCTTACAGTCAAGTTAGTGATTGTTTGACCTCGACGTGATTTGAACACGCAACCTTCTAATATGGAATCATACGCGCTACCGTTGCGCCACGAGGCCCTACATTTCTGTGAATTTGCTGAGATAGTAATATGGTCTAGCAGTAAGGATTCATGAATTTTAAAAAAGACTTATGGTCAATTGAGGGATTGTTTGACCTCGATGTGATTTCAAACACGCAACCTTCTGATCTGGAGTCAGACGCGCTACCATTACACCACGAGGTCCTGCACTTCGGGGAATTTGCCCTGCAATTCTGTGAATCTGCTGAGTTAGTTATAGGGTCTTGCAGTAGGGATTGCTTAATTTAAAAAAGACTTTTGGTCAATTTAGGGTTTGTTTGACCTTGACGTGATTTGAACACGCAACCTTCTGATCTGGAGTCAGACGCGCTACCGTTGCGCCACGAGGCCCTACATTTCTGTGAATTTGCTGAGATAGTAATATGGTCTAGGGATTCCTTACTTTAAAAAGGGCTTACAGTCAAGTTAGTGATTGTTTGACCTCGACGTGATTTGAAAACGCAACCTTCTAATCTGGAGTCAGACGCGCTACCGTTGCGCCACGAGGACCTATGTTTCTGTGAGTTTGCCCTGCAATTCTGTGAGTTTGCTGAGATATTAATATGGTCTAGCAGTAAGGATTCATGAATTTTAAAAAAGACTTATGGTGAAATTAGGGATTGTTTGACCTCGACGTGTTTTGAACACGCAACCTTCTGATCTGGAGTCAGACGCGCTACCGTTGCGCCACGAGGTCCTGCACTTCTGGGAATTTGCCCTGCAATTCTGTGAATCTGCTGAGTTAGTTATAGGGTCTTGCAGTAGGGATTGCTTAATTTAAAAAAGACTTATGGTGAATTTAGGGATTGTTTGACCTTAACGTGATTTGAACACGCAACCTTCTGATCTGGAGTCAGACGCACTACCGTTGCGCCACGAGGCCCTACATTTCTGTGAATTTGCTGAGATAGTAATATGGTCTTGGCAGTAAGGATTCATGAATTTTAAAAAAGACTTATGGTGAAATTAGGAATTGTTTGACCTCGACGTGATTTGAACACGCAACCTTCTGATCTGGAGTCAGACGCGCTACGAGGCCCTACATTTCTGTGAATTTGCTGAGATAGTAATATGGTCTAGGGATTCCTTACTTTAAAAAGGGCTTATAGTCAAGTTAGTGATTGTTTGACCTCGACGTGATTTGAACACGCAACCTTCTGATCTGGAGTCAGACGCGCTACCGTTGCGCCACAAGGCCCTACATTTCTGTGAATTTGCTGAGATAGTAATATGGTCTAGGGATTCCTTACTTTAAAAAGGGCTTACAGTCAAGTTAGTGATTGTTTGACCTCGACATGATTTGAACACGCAACCTTCTAATCTGGAGTCAGACGCGCTACCGTTGCGCCACGAGGACCTATGTTTCTGTGAGTTTGCCCTGCAATTCTGTGAGTTTGCTGAGATATTAATATGGTCTAGCAGTAAGGATTCATGAATTTTAAAAAAGACTTATGGTCAATTTAGGGATTGTTTGACCTCGACGTGATTTGAACACGCAACCTTCTGATCTGGAGTCAGACGCGATACCGTTGCGCCACGAGGTCCTGCACTTCTGGGAATTTGCCCTGCAATTCTGTGAATCTGCTGAGTTAGTTATAGGGTCTTGCAGTAGGGATTGCTTAATTTAAAAAAGACTTATGGTCAATTTAGGGATTGTTTGACCTCGACGTGATTTGAACACGCAACCTTCTGATCTGGAGTCAGACGCGATACCGTTGCGCCACGAGGTCCTGCACTTCTGGGAATTTGCCCTGCAATTCTGTGAATCTGCTGAGTTAGTTATAGGGTCTTGCAGTAGGGATTGCTTAATTTAAAAAAGACTTATGGTCAATTTAGGGATTGTTTGACCTCGACGTGATTTGAACACGCAACCTTCTGATCTGGAGTCAGACGCGCTACCGTTGCGCCACGAGGCCCTACATTTCTGTGAATTTGCTGAGATAGTAATATGGTCTTGGCAGTAAGGATTCATGAATTTTAAAAAAGACTTATGGTGAATTTAGGGATTGTTTGACCTCGACGTGATTTGAACACGCAACCTTCTGATCTGGAGTCAGACGCGCTACCGTTGCGCCACGAGGCCGTACATTTCTGTGAATTTGCTGAGATAGTAATATGGTCTAGGGATTCCTTACTTTAAAAAGGGCTTACAGTCAAGTTAGTGATTGTTTGACCTCGACGTGATTTGAACACGCAACCTTCTAATATGGAATCATACGCGCTACCGTTGCGCCACGAGGCCCTACATTTCTGTGAATTTGCTGAGATAGTAATATGGTCTAGCAGTAAGGATTCATGAATTTTAAAAAAGACTTATGGTCAATTGAGGGATTGTTTGACCTCGATGTGATTTCAAACACGCAACCTTCTGATCTGGAGTCAGACGCGCTACCATTACACCACGAGGTCCTGCACTTCGGGGAATTTGCCCTGCAATTCTGTGAATCTGCTGAGTTAGTTATAGGGTCTTGCAGTAGGGATTGCTTAATTTAAAAAAGACTTTTGGTCAATTTAGGGTTTGTTTGACCTTGACGTGATTTGAACACGCAACCTTCTGATCTGGAGTCAGACGCGCTACCGTTGCGCCACGAGGCCCTACATTTCTGTGAATTTGCTGAGATAGTAATATGGTCTAGGGATTCCTTACTTTAAAAAGGGCTTACAGTCAAGTTAGTGATTGTTTGACCTCGACGTGATTTGAAAACGCAACCTTCTAATCTGGAGTCAGACGCGCTACCGTTGCGCCACGAGGACCTATGTTTCTGTGAGTTTGCCCTGCAATTCTGTGAGTTTGCTGAGATATTAATATGGTCTAGCAGTAAGGATTCATGAATTTTAAAAAAGACTTATGGTGAAATTAGGGATTGTTTGACCTCGACGTGTTTTGAACACGCAACCTTCTGATCTGGAGTCAGACGCGCTACCGTTGCGCCACGAGGTCCTGCACTTCTGGGAATTTGCCCTGCAATTCTGTGAATCTGCTGAGTTAGTTATAGGGTCTTGCAGTAGGGATTGCTTAATTTAAAAAAGACTTATGGTGAATTTAGGGATTGTTTGACCTTAACGTGATTTGAACACGCAACCTTCTGATCTGGAGTCAGACGCACTACCGTTGCGCCACGAGGCCCTACATTTCTGTGAATTTGCTGAGATAGTAATATGGTCTTGGCAGTAAGGATTCATGAATTTTAAAAAAGACTTATGGTGAAATTAGGAATTGTTTGACCTCGACGTGATTTGAACACGCAACCTTCTGATCTGGAGTCAGACGCGCTACGAGGCCCTACATTTCTGTGAATTTGCTGAGATAGTAATATGGTCTAGGGATTCCTTACTTTAAAAAGGGCTTATAGTCAAGTTAGTGATTGTTTGACCTCGACGTGATTTGAACACGCAACCTTCTGATCTGGAGTCAGACGCGCTACCGTTGCGCCACAAGGCCCTACATTTCTGTGAATTTGCTGAGATAGTAATATGGTCTAGGGATTCCTTACTTTAAAAAGGGCTTACAGTCAAGTTAGTGATTGTTTGACCTCGACGTGATTTGAACACGCAACCTTCTAATCTGGAGTCAGACGCGCTACCGTTGCGCCACGAGGACCTATGTTTCTGTGAGTTTGCCCTGCAATTCTGTGAGTTTGCTGAGATATTAATATGGTCTAGCAGTAAGGATTCATGAATTTTAAAAAAGACTTATGGTCAATTTAGGGATTGTTTGACCTCGACGTGATTTGAACACGCAACCTTCTGATCTGGAGTCAGACGCGATACCGTTGCGCCACGAGGTCCTGCACTTCTGGGAATTTGCCCTGCAATTCTGTGAATCTGCTGAGTTAGTTATAGGGTCTTGCAGTAGGGATTGCTTAATTTAAAAAAGACTTATGGTCAATTTAGGGATTGTTTGACCTCGACGTGATTTGAACACGCAACCTTCTGATCTGGAGTCAGACGCGATACCGTTGCGCCACGAGGTCCTGCACTTCTGGGAATTTGCCCTGCAATTCTGTGAATCTGCTGAGTTAGTTATAGGGTCTTGCAGTAGGGATTGCTTAATTTAAAAAAGACTTATGGTCAATTTAGGGATTGTTTGACCTCGACGTGATTTGAACACGCAACCTTCTGATCTGGAGTCAGACGCGCTACCGTTGCGCCACGAGGCCCTACATTTCTGTGAATTTGCTGAGATAGTAATATGGTCTTGGCAGTAAGGATTCATGAATTTTAAAAAAGACTTATGGTGAATTTAGGGATTGTTTGACCTCGACGTGATTTGAACACGCAACCTTCTGATCTGGAGTCAGACGCGCTACCGTTGCGCCACGAGGCCGTACATTTCTGTGAATTTGCTGAGATAGTAATATGGTCTAGGGATTCCTTACTTTAAAAAGGGCTTACAGTCAAGTTAGTGATTGTTTGACCTCGACGTGATTTGAACACGCAACCTTCTAATATGGAATCATACGCGCTACCGTTGCGCCACGAGGCCCTACATTTCTGTGAATTTGCTGAGATAGTAATATGGTCTAGCAGTAAGGATTCATGAATTTTAAAAAAGACTTATGGTCAATTGAGGGATTGTTTGACCTCGATGTGATTTCAAACACGCAACCTTCTGATCTGGAGTCAGACGCGCTACCATTACACCACGAGGTCCTGCACTTCGGGGAATTTGCCCTGCAATTCTGTGAATCTGCTGAGTTAGTTATAGGGTCTTGCAGTAGGGATTGCTTAATTTAAAAAAGACTTTTGGTCAATTTAGGGTTTGTTTGACCTTGACGTGATTTGAACACGCAACCTTCTGATCTGGAGTCAGACGCGCTACCGTTGCGCCACGAGGCCCTACATTTCTGTGAATTTGCTGAGATAGTAATATGGTCTAGGGATTCCTTACTTTAAAAAGGGCTTACAGTCAAGTTAGTGATTGTTTGACCTCGACGTGATTTGAAAACGCAACCTTCTAATCTGGAGTCAGACGCGCTACCGTTGCGCCACGAGGACCTATGTTTCTGTGAGTTTGCCCTGCAATTCTGTGAGTTTGCTGAGATATTAATATGGTCTAGCAGTAAGGATTCATGAATTTTAAAAAAGACTTATGGTGAAATTAGGGATTGTTTGACCTCGACGTGTTTTGAACACGCAACCTTCTGATCTGGAGTCAGACGCGCTACCGTTGCGCCACGAGGTCCTGCACTTCTGGGAATTTGCCCTGCAATTCTGTGAATCTGCTGAGTTAGTTATAGGGTCTTGCAGTAGGGATTGCTTAATTTAAAAAAGACTTATGGTGAATTTAGGGATTGTTTGACCTTAACGTGATTTGAACACGCAACCTTCTGATCTGGAGTCAGACGCACTACCGTTGCGCCACGAGGCCCTACATTTCTGTGAATTTGCTGAGATAGTAATATGGTCTTGGCAGTAAGGATTCATGAATTTTAAAAAAGACTTATGGTGAAATTAGGAATTGTTTGACCTCGACGTGATTTGAACACGCAACCTTCTGATCTGGAGTCAGACGCGCTACGAGGCCCTACATTTCTGTGAATTTGCTGAGATAGTAATATGGTCTAGGGATTCCTTACTTTAAAAAGGGCTTATAGTCAAGTTAGTGATTGTTTGACCTCGACGTGATTTGAACACGCAACCTTCTGATCTGGAGTCAGACGCGCTACCGTTGCGCCACAAGGCCCTACATTTCTGTGAATTTGCTGAGATAGTAATATGGTCTAGGGATTCCTTACTTTAAAAAGGGCTTACAGTCAAGTTAGTGATTGTTTGACCTCGACGTGATTTGAACACGCAACCTTCTAATCTGGAGTCAGACGCGCTACCGTTGCGCCACGAGGACCTATGTTTCTGTGAGTTTGCCCTGCAATTCTGTGAGTTTGCTGAGATATTAATATGGTCTAGCAGTAAGGATTCATGAATTTTAAAAAAGACTTATGGTCAATTTAGGGATTGTTTGACCTCGACGTGATTTGAACACGCAACCTTCTGATCTGGAGTCAGACGCGATACCGTTGCGCCACGAGGTCCTGCACTTCTGGGAATTTGCCCTGCAATTCTGTGAATCTGCTGAGTTAGTTATAGGGTCTTGCAGTAGGGATTGCTTAATTTAAAAAAGACTTATGGTCAATTTAGGGATTGTTTGACCTCGACGTGATTTGAACACGCAACCTTCTGATCTGGAGTCAGACGCGATACCGTTGCGCCACGAGGTCCTGCACTTCTGGGAATTTGCCCTGCAATTCTGTGAATCTGCTGAGTTAGTTATAGGGTCTTGCAGTAGGGATTGCTTAATTTAAAAAAGACTTATGGTCAATTTAGGGATTGTTTGACCTCGACGTGATTTGAACACGCAACCTTCTGATCTGGAGTCAGACGCGCTACCGTTGCGCCACGAGGCCCTACATTTCTGTGAATTTGCTGAGATAGTAATATGGTCTTGGCAGTAAGGATTCATGAATTTTAAAAAAGACTTATGGTGAATTTAGGGATTGTTTGACCTCGACGTGATTTGAACACGCAACCTTCTGATCTGGAGTCAGACGCGCTACCGTTGCGCCACGAGGCCGTACATTTCTGTGAATTTGCTGAGATAGTAATATGGTCTAGGGATTCCTTACTTTAAAAAGGGCTTACAGTCAAGTTAGTGATTGTTTGACCTCGACGTGATTTGAACACGCAACCTTCTAATATGGAATCATACGCGCTACCGTTGCGCCACGAGGCCCTACATTTCTGTGAATTTGCTGAGATAGTAATATGGTCTAGCAGTAAGGATTCATGAATTTTAAAAAAGACTTATGGTCAATTGAGGGATTGTTTGACCTCGATGTGATTTCAAACACGCAACCTTCTGATCTGGAGTCAGACGCGCTACCATTACACCACGAGGTCCTGCACTTCGGGGAATTTGCCCTGCAATTCTGTGAATCTGCTGAGTTAGTTATAGGGTCTTGCAGTAGGGATTGCTTAATTTAAAAAAGACTTTTGGTCAATTTAGGGTTTGTTTGACCTTGACGTGATTTGAACACGCAACCTTCTGATCTGGAGTCAGACGCGCTACCGTTGCGCCACGAGGCCCTACATTTCTGTGAATTTGCTGAGATAGTAATATGGTCTAGGGATTCCTTACTTTAAAAAGGGCTTATAGTCAAGTTAGTGATTGATTGACCTCGACGTGATTTGAACACGCAACCTTCTGATCTGGAGTCAGACGCACTACCGTTGCGCCACGAGGCCCTACATTTCTGTGAATTTGCTGAGATAGTAATATGGTCTTGGCAGTAAGGATTCATGAATTTTAAAAAAGACTTATGGTGAAATTAGGAATTGTTTGACCTCGACGTGATTTGAACACGCAACCTTCTGATCTGGAGTCAGACGCGCTACGAGGCCCTACATTTCTGTGAATTTGCTGAGATAGTAATATGGTCTAGGGATTCCTTACTTTAAAAAGGGCGTATAGTCAAGTTAGTGATTGTTTGACCTCGACGTGATTTGAACACGCAACCTTCTGATCTGGAGTTAGACGCGCTACCGCTGCGCCACAAGGCCCTACATTTCTGTGAATTTGCTGAGATAGTAATATGGTCTAGGGATTCCTTACTTTAAAAAGGGCTTATAGTCAAGTTAGTGATTGTTTGACCTCGACGTGATTTGAACACGCAACCTTCTGATCTGGAATCATACGCGCTACCGTTGCGCCACGAGGCCCTACATTTCTGTGAATTTGCTGAGATAGTAATATGGTCTAGCAGTAAGGATTCATGAATTTTAAAAAAGACTTATGGTGAAATTAGGGATTGTTTGACCTCAACGTGATTTGAACACGCAACCTTCTGATCTGGAGTCAGACGCGCTACCGTTGCGCCACGCGGTCCTGCACTTCTGGTAATTTGCCCTGCAATTCTGTGAATCTGCTGAGTTGGTTATAGGTTCTTGCAGTAGGGATTGCTTAATTTAAAAAAGACTTATGGTCAATTGAGGGATTGTTTGACCTCGATGTGATTTCAAACACGCAACCTTCTGATCTGGAGTCAGACGCGCTACCATTACACCACGAGGTCCTGCACTTCGGAGAATTTGCCCTGCAATTCTGTGAATCTGCTGAGTTAGTTATAGGGTCTTGCAGTAGGGATTGCTTAATTTAAAAAAGACTTATGGTCAATTTAGGGTTTGTTTGACCTTGACGTGATTTGAACACGCAACCTTCTAATCTGGAGTCAGACGCGCTACCGTTGCGCCACGAGGCCCTACATTTCTGTGAATTTGCTGAGATAGTAATATGGTCTAGGGATTCCTTACTTTAAAAAGGGCTTACAGTCAAGTTAGTGATTGTTTGACCTCGACGTGATTTGAACACGCAACCTTCTAATCTGGAGTCAGACGCGCTACCGTTGCGCCACGAAGACCTATGTTTCTGTGAGTTTGCCCTGCAATTCTGTGAGTTTGCTGAGATATTAATATGGTCTAGCAGTAAGGATTCATGAATTTTAAAAAAGACTTATGGTGAAATTAGGGATTGTTTGACCTCGACGTGTTTTGAACACGCAACCTTCTGATCTGGAGTCAGACGCGCTACCGTTGCGCCACGAGGTCCTGCACTTCTGGGAATTTGCCCTGCAATTCTGGGAATTTGCCCTGCAATTCTGTGAATCTGCTGAGTTAGTTATAGGGTCTTGCAGTAGGGATTGCTTAATTTAAAAAAGACTTATGGTGAATTTAGGGATTGTTTGACCTCAACGTGATTTGAACACGCAACCTTCTGATCTGGAGTCAGACGCACTATCGTTGCGCCACGAGGCCCTACATTTCTGTGAATTTGCTGAGATAGTAATATGGTCTTGGCAGTAAGGATTCATGAATTTTAAAAAAGACTTATGGTGAATTTAGGGATTGTTTGACCTCAACGTGATTTGAACACGCAACCTTCTGATCTGGAGTCAGACGCGCTACGAGGCCCTACATTTCTGTGAATTTGCTGAGATAGTAATATGGTCTAGGGATTCCTTACTTTAAAAAGGGCTTATAGTCAAGTTAGTGATTGTTTGACCTCGACGTGATTTGAACACGCAACCTTCTGATCTGGAGTCAGACGCGCTACCGTTGCGCCACAAGGCCCTACATTTCTGTGAATTTGCTGAGATAGTAATATGGTCTAGGGATTCCTTACTTTAAAAAGGGCTTACAGTCAAGTTAGTGATTGTTTGACCTCGACGTGATTTGAACACGCAACCTTCTGATCTGGAATCATACGCGCTACCGTTGCGCCACGAGGCCCTACATTTCTGTGAATTTGCTGAGATAGTAATATGGTCTAGCAGTAAGGATTCATGAATTTTAAAAAAGACTTATGGTGAAATTAGGGATTGTTTGACCTCAACGTGATTTGAACACGCAACCTTCTGATCTGGAGTCAGACGCGCTACCGTTGCGCCACGAGGTCCTGCACTTCTGGTAATTTGCCCTGCAATTCTGTGAATCTGCTGAGTTGGTTATAGGGTCTTGCAGTAGGGATTGCTTAATTTAAAAAAGACTTATGGTCAATTGAGGGATTGTTTGACCTCGATGTGATTTCAAACACGCAACCTTCTGATCTGGAGTCAGACGCGCTACCATTACACCACGAGGTCCTGCACTTCGGAGAATTTGCCCTGCAATTCTGTGAATCTGCTGAGTTAGTTATAGGGTCTTGCAGTAGGGATTGCTTAATTTAAAAAAGACTTATGGTCAATTTAGGGTTTGTTTGACCTTGACGTGATTTGAACACGCAACCTTCTAATCTGGAGTCAGACACGCTACCGTTGCGCCACGAGGCCCTACATTTCTGTGAATTTGCTGAGATAGTAATATGGTCTAGGGATTCCTTACTTTAAAAAGGGCTTACAGTCAAGTTAGTGATTGTTTGACCTCGACGTGATTTGAACACGCAACCTTCTAATCTGGAGTCAGACGCGCTACCGTTGCGCCACGAAGACCTATGTTTCTGTGAGTTTGCCCTGCAATTCTGTGAGTTTGCTGAGATATTAATATGGTCTAGCAGTAAGGATTCATGAATTTTAAAAAAGACTTATGGTGAAATTAGGGATTGTTTGACCTCGACGTGTTTTGAACACGCAACCTTCTGATCTGGAGTCAGACGCGCTACCGTTGCGCCACGAGGTCCTGCACTTCTGGGAATTTGCCCTGCAATTCTGTGAATCTGCTGAGTTGGTTATAGGGTCTTGCAGTAGGGATTGCTTAATTTAAAAAAGACTTATGGTCAATTGAGGGATTGTTTGACCTCGATGTGATTTCAAACACGCAACCTTCTGATCTGGAGTCAGACGCGCTACCATTACACCACGAGGTCCTGCACTTCGGGGAATTTGCCCTGCAATTCTGGGAATTTGCCCTGCAATTCTGTGAATCTGCTGAGTTAGTTATATGGTCTTGCAGTAGGGATTGCTTAATTTAAAAAAGACTTATGGTGAATTTAGGGATTGTTTGACCTCAACGTGATTTGAACACGCAACCTTCTGATCTGGAGTCAGACGCACTACCGTTGCGCCACGAGGCCCTACATTTCTGTGAATTTGCTGAGATAGTAATATGGTCTTGGCAGTAAGGATTCATGAATTTTAAAAAAGACTTATGGTGAATTTAGGGATTGTTTGACCTCAACGTGATTTGAACACGCAACCTTCTGATCTGGAGTCAGACGCGCTACCGTTGCGCCACGAGGCCCTACATTTCTGTGAATTTGCTGAGATAGTAATATGGTCTTGGCAGTAAGGATTCATGAATTTTAAAAAAGACTTATGGTGAATTTAGGGATTGTTTGACCTCGACGTGATTTGAACACGCAACCTTCTGATCTGGAGTCAGACGCGCTACCGTTGCGCCACGAGGCCCTACATATCTGTGAATTTGCTGAGATAGTAATATGGTCTTGGCAGTAAGGATTCATGAATTTTAAAAAAGACTTATGGTGAATTTAGGGATTGTTTGACCTCGACGTGATTTGAACACGCAACCTTCTGATCTGGAGTCAGACGCGCTACCGTTGCGCCACAAGGCCCTACGTTTCTGTGAATTTGCTGAGATAGTAATATGGTCTTGGCAGTAAGGATTCATGAATTTTAAAAAAGACTTATGGTGAAATTAGGAAGTGTTTGACCTCGACGTGATTTGAACACGCAACCTTCTGATCTGGAGTCAGACGCGCCACGAGGCCCTACATTTTTGTGAATTTGCTGAGATAGTAATATGGTCTTTGCAGTAAGGATTCATGAATTTTAAAAAAGACTTATGGTGAATTTAGGGATTGTTTGACCTCGACGTGATTTGAACACGCAACCTTCTGATCTGGAGTCAGACGCGCCACGAGGCCCTACATGTTTGTGAATTTGCTGAGATAGTAATATGGTCTTTGCAGTAAGGATTCATGAATTTTAAAAAAGACTTATGGTGAATTTAGAGATTGTTTGACCTCGACGTGATTTGAACACGCAACCTTCTGATCTGGAGTCATTTCTGTGAATTTGCTGAGATAGTAATATGGTCTTGGCAGTAAGGATTCATGAATTTTAAAAAAGACTTATGGTGAATTTAGGGATTGTTTGACCTCGACGTGATTTGAACACGCAACCTTCTGATCTGGAGTCAGACGCGCTACCGTTGCGCCACGAGGCCCTACGTTTCTGTGAATTTGCTGAGATAGTAATATGGTCTTGGCAGTAAGGATTCATGAATTTTAAAAAAGACTTATGGTGAAATTAGGAAGTGTTTGACCTCGACGTGATTTGAACACGCAACCTTCTGATCTGGAGTCAGACGCGCCACGAGGCCCTACATTTTTGTGAATTTGCTGAGATAGTAATATGGTCTTTGCAGTAAGGATTCATGAATTTTAAAAAAGACTTATGGTGAATTTAGGGATTGTTTGACCTCGACGTGATTTGAACACGCAACCTTCTGATCTGGAGTCAGACGCGCTACCGTTGCCCCACGAGGCCGTACATTTCTGTGAATTTGCTGAGATAGTAATATGGTCTTGGCAGTAAGGATTCATGAATTTTAAAAAAGACTTATGGTGAAATTAGGAATTGTTTGACCTCGACGTGATTTGAACACGCAACCTTCTGATCTGGAGTCAGACGCGCTACATTTCTGTGAATTTGCTGAGATAGTAATATGGTCTAGGGATTCCTTACTTTAAAAAGGGCTTATAGTCAAGTTAGTGGTTGTTTGACCTCGACGTGATTTGAACACGCAACCTTCTGATCTGGAGTCAGACGCACTACCGTTGCGCCACGAGGCCCTACATTTCTGTGAATTTGCTGAGATAGTAATATGGTCTTGGCAGTAAGGATTCATGAATTTTAAAAAAGACTTATGGTGAATTTAGGGATTGTTTGACCTCGACGTGATTTGAACACGCAACCTTCTGATCTGGAGTCAGACGCGCTACCGTTGCGCCACGAGGCCCTACATATCTGTGAATTTGCTGAGATAGTAATATGGTCTTGGCAGTAAGGATTCATGAATTTTAAAAAAGACTTATGGTGAATTTAGGGATTGTTTGACCTCGACGTGATTTGAACACGCAACCTTCTGATCTGGAGTCAGACGCGCTACCGTTGCGCCACGAGGCCCTACGTTTCTGTGAATTTGCTGAGATAGTAATATGGTCTTGGCAGTAAGGATTCATGAATTTTAAAAAAGACTTATGGTGAAATTAGGAAGTGTTTGACCTCGACGTGATTTGAACACGCAACCTTCTGATCTGGAGTCAGACGCGCCACGAGGCCCTACATTTTTGTGAATTTGCTGAGATAGTAATATGGTCTTTGCAGTAAGGATTCATGAATTTTAAAAAAGACTTATGGTGAATTTAGGGATTGTTTGACCTCGACGTGATTTGAACACGCAACCTTCTGATCTGGAGTCAGACGCGCTACCGTTGCGCCACAAGGCCCTACGTTTCTGTGAATTTGCTGAGATAGTAATATGGTCTTGGCAGTAAGGATTCATGAATTTTAAAAAAGACTTATGGTGAAATTAGGAAGTGTTTGACCTCGACGTGATTTGAACACGCAACCTTCTGATCTGGAGTCAGACGCGCCACGAGGCCCTACATTTTTGTGAATTTGCTGAGATAGTAATATGGTCTTTGCAGTAAGGATTCATGAATTTTAAAAAAGACTTATGGTGAATTTAGGGATTGTTTGACCTCGACGTGATTTGAACACGCAACCTTCTGATCTGGAGTCAGACGCGCCACGAGGCCCTACATGTTTGTGAATTTGCTGAGATAGTAATATGGTCTTTGCAGTAAGGATTCATGAATTTTAAAAAAGACTTATGGTGAATTTAGAGATTGTTTGACCTCGACGTGATTTGAACACGCAACCTTCTGATCTGGAGTCATTTCTGTGAATTTGCTGAGATAGTAATATGGTCTTGGCAGTAAGGATTCATGAATTTTAAAAAAGACTTATGGTGAATTTAGGGATTGTTTGACCTCGACGTGATTTGAACACGCAACCTTCTGATCTGGAGTCAGACGCGCTACCGTTGCGCCACGAGGCCCTACGTTTCTGTGAATTTGCTGAGATAGTAATATGGTCTTGGCAGTAAGGATTCATGAATTTTAAAAAAGACTTATGGTGAAATTAGGAAGTGTTTGACCTCGACGTGATTTGAACACGCAACCTTCTGATCTGGAGTCAGACGCGCCACGAGGCCCTACATTTTTGTGAATTTGCTGAGATAGTAATATGGTCTTTGCAGTAAGGATTCATGAATTTTAAAAAAGACTTATGGTGAATTTAGGGATTGTTTGACCTCGACGTGATTTGAACACGCAACCTTCTGATCTGGAGTCAGACGCGCTACCGTTGCCCCACGAGGCCGTACATTTCTGTGAATTTGCTGAGATAGTAATATGGTCTTGGCAGTAAGGATTCATGAATTTTAAAAAAGACTTATGGTGAAATTAGGAATTGTTTGACCTCGACGTGATTTGAACACGCAACCTTCTGATCTGGAGTCAGACGCGCTACATTTCTGTGAATTTGCTGAGATAGTAATATGGTCTAGGGATTCCTTACTTTAAAAAGGGCTTATAGTCAAGTTAGTGGTTGTTTGACCTCGACGTGATTTGAACACGCAACCTTCTGATCTGGAGTCAGACGCACTACCGTTGCGCCACGAGGCCCTACATTTCTGTGAATTTGCTGAGATAGTAATATGGTCTTGGCAGTAAGGATTCATGAATTTTAAAAAAGACTTATGGTGAATTTAGGGATTGTTTGACCTCGACGTGATTTGAACACGCAACCTTCTGATCTGGAGTCAGACGCGCTACCGTTGCGCCACGAGGCCCTACATATCTGTGAATTTGCTGAGATAGTAATATGGTCTTGGCAGTAAGGATTCATGAATTTTAAAAAAGACTTATGGTGAATTTAGGGATTGTTTGACCTCGACGTGATTTGAACACGCAACCTTCTGATCTGGAGTCAGACGCGCTACCGTTGCGCCACGAGGCCCTACGTTTCTGTGAATTTGCTGAGATAGTAATATGGTCTTGGCAGTAAGGATTCATGAATTTTAAAAAAGACTTATGGTGAAATTAGGAAGTGTTTGACCTCGACGTGATTTGAACACGCAACCTTCTGATCTGGAGTCAGACGCGCCACGAGGCCCTACATTTTTGTGAATTTGCTGAGATAGTAATATGGTCTTTGCAGTAAGGATTCATGAATTTTAAAAAAGACTTATGGTGAATTTAGGGATTGTTTGACCTCGACGTGATTTGAACACGCAACCTTCTGATCTGGAGTCAGACGCGCTACCGTTGCGCCACGAGGCCCTACATATCTGTGAATTTGCTGAGATAGTAATATGGTCTTGGCAGTAAGGATTCATGAATTTTAAAAAAGACTTATGGTGAATTTAGGGATTGTTTGACCTCGACGTGATTTGAACTCGCAACCTTCTGATCTGGAGTCAGACGCGCTACCGTTGCGCCACGAGGCCCTACATATCTGTGAATTTGCTGAGATAGTAATATGGTCTTGGCAGTAAGGATTCATGAATTTTAAAAAAGACTTATGGTGAATTTAGGGATTGTTTGACCTCGACGTGATTTGAACACGCAACCTTCTGATCTGGAGTCAGACGCGCTACCGTTGCCCCACGAGGCCGTACATTTCTGTGAATTTGCTGAGATAGTAATATGGTCTTGGCAGTAAGGATTCATGAATTTTAAAAAAGACTTATGGTGAAATTAGGAAGTGTTTGACCTCGACGTGATTTGAACACGCAACCTTCTGATCTGGAGTCAGACGCGCCACGAGGCCCTACATTTTTGTGAATTTGCTGAGATAGTAATATGGTCTTTGCAGTAAGGATTCATGAATTTTAAAAAAGACTTATGGTGAATTTAGGGATTGTTTGACCTCGACGTGATTTGAACACGCAACCTTCTGATCTGGAGTCAGACGCGCTACCGTTGCGCCACGAGGCCCTACATATCTGTGAATTTGCTGAGATAGTAATATGGTCTTGGCAGTAAGGATTCATGAATTTTAAAAAAGACTTATGGTGAAATTAGGAATTGTTTGACCTCGACGTGATTTGAACACGCAACCTTCTGATCTGGAGTCAGACGCGCTACGAGGCCCTACATTTCTGTGAATTTGCTGAGATAGTAATATGGTCTAGGGATTCCTTACTTTAAAAAGGGCTTATAGTCAAGTTAGTGATTGTTTGACCTCGACGTGATTTGAACACGCAACCTTCTGATCTGGAGTCAGACGCGCTACCGTTGCGCCACAAGGCCCTACATTTCTGTGAATTTGCTGAGATAGTAATATGGTCTAGGGATTCCTTACTTTAAAAAGGGCTTACTATCTCAGCAAACTCACAGAATTGCAGGGCAAACTCACAGAAATGTAGGGCCTCGTGGCGCAACGGTAGCGCGTATGATTCCATATTAGAAGGTTGCGTGTTCAAATCACGTCGAGGTCAAACAATCACTAACTTGACTGTAATATGGTCTAGCAGTAAGGATTCATGAATTTTAAAAAAGACTTACGGTGAAATTAGGGATTGTTTGACCTCGACGTGTTTTGAACACGCAACCTTCTGATCTGGAGTCAGACGCGCTACCGTTGTGCCACGAGGTCCTGCACTTCTGGGAATTTGCCCTGCAATTCTGGGAATTTGCCGTGCAATTCTGTGAATCTGCTGAGTTAGTTATAGGGTCTTGCAGTAGGGATTGCTTAATTTAAAAAAGACTTATGGTGAATTTAGGGATTGTTTGACCTCAACGTGATTTGAACACGCAACCTTCTGATCAACCTTCTGATCGAAAACTGCAGTTGTCAAGCCCCTCCTGAAAAAGAGAAATCTGGATAAGACCATATTAAGCAACTATAGACCGATCTCAAATCTTCCTTTCATAGGCAAGATCATTGAAAAAGTTGTCTTCAATCAGCTGAATAAATTCTTATGCTCGAATGGATACTTTGACAATTTTCAATCTGGTTTCCGACCGCACCACAGCACAGAGACAGCGCTCATAAAGATAATAAATGATATTCGCTTAAATACTGATTCAGGCAAATTATCGGTGCTGGTACTACTCGACCTCAGTGCTGCATTTGACACTGTTGATCATAACATACTTCTGGACAGGCTGGAAAACTGGGTGGGGCTTTCTGGGATAGTCCTAAAATGGTTCAGGTCATACTTAGATGGGAGAGGTTATTATGTGAGTATAGGAGACCATAAGTCTGAGTGGACATCCATGACATGCGGAGTCCCTCAAGGCTCAATTCTTGCACCACTCCTGTTCAACCTGTACATGCTTCCAATGAGCCAAATAATGAGAAAGAACCAAATTGCTTACCACAGCTATGCAGACGACACACAGATTTACTTAGCCCTATCGCCTAACGACTACAGCCCCATTGACTCCCTGTACCAGTGCATTGATGAAGTCAACAGTTGGATGTGTCAAAACTTTCTTCAATTAAACAAAGACAAAACTGAAGTCATTGCGTTTGGAAACAAAGATGAAGTTCTCAAGGTGAACGCATACCTTCACTCTAGGGGTCAAACAACTAAAAATCAAGTCAGGAATCTTGGTGTGACACTAGAGTCAGACCTTAGTTTCAGTAGTCATATCAAAGCGATAACAAAATCAGCATACTATCATCTAAAAAATATTGCAAGAATTAGATGCTTTGTTTCCAGACCAGACTTAGAGAAACTTGTTCATGCTTTCATCACCAGCAGGGTGGATTATTGTAATGGACTCCTCACTGGCCTTCCCAAAAAGACCATAAGACAGTTGCAGCTCATACAGAACGCTGCCGCCAGGATTCTGAGCAGAACCAGAAAATATGAACACATCACACCAGTCCTCAGGTCTTTACACTGGCTCCCAGTTAGATTTAGGATTGATTTTAAAGTATTATTACTGGTATATAAATCATCCAATGGCCTAGGACCTCAATACATTGCAGATATGCTCACTGAATATAAACCCAACAGATCACTCAGATCATTAGGATCATATCAGCTAGAAATACCAAGGGTTCACTCTAAGCATGGCGAGTCCGCTTTTAGCTATTATGCCAGCCGCAGCTGGAACCAGCTTCCGGAGGAGATCAGATGTGCTCCTACTGTAGTCACATTCAAATCCAGACTCAAAACACATCTGTTTAGCTATGCATTTAATGAATGAGCACTGTGCCAATGTTCGTCCGACTGTTTGAACTGTACTGTATTTTCTGTATAAACTGTTTTAATTATTCTTATTCTTTTTATTATTTTAATTTCTTCTATGTAAAGCACTTTGAATTGCCACTGTGTATGAAATGTGCTATATAAATAAACTTGCCTTGCCTTGCCTTGCCTTGATCTGGAGTCAGACGCGCTACCGTTGCGCCACGAGGTCCTGCACTTCTGGGAATTTGCCCTGCAATTCTGTGAATCTGCTGAGTTAGTTATAGGGTCTTGCAGTAGGGATTGCTTAATTTAAAAAAGACTTATGGTGAATTTAGGGATTGTTTGACCTTAACGTGATTTGAACACGCAACCTTCTGATCTGGAGTCAGACGCACTACCGTTGCGCCACGAGGCCCTACATTTCTGTGAATTTGCTGAGATAGTAATATGGTCTTGGCAGTAAGGATTCATGAATTTTAAAAAAGACTTATGGTGAAATTAGGAATTGTTTGACCTCGACGTGATTTGAACACGCAACCTTCTGATCTGGAGTCAGACGCGCTACGAGGCCCTACATTTCTGTGAATTTGCTGAGATAGTAATATGGTCTAGGGATTCCTTACTTTAAAAAGGGCTTATAGTCAAGTTAGTGATTGTTTGACCTCGACGTGATTTGAACACGCAACCTTCTGATCTGGAGTCAGACGCGCTACCGTTGCGCCACAAGGCCCTACATTTCTGTGAATTTGCTGAGATAGTAATATGGTCTAGGGATTCCTTACTTTAAAAAGGGCTTACAGTCAAGTTAGTGATTGTTTGACCTCGACGTGATTTGAACACGCAACCTTCTAATCTGGAGTCAGACGCGCTACCGTTGCGCCACGAGGACCTATGTTTCTGTGAGTTTGCCCTGCAATTCTGTGAGTTTGCTGAGATATTAATATGGTCTAGCAGTAAGGATTCATGAATTTTAAAAAAGACTTATGGTCAATTTAGGGATTGTTTGACCTCGACGTGATTTGAACACGCAACCTTCTGATCTGGAGTCAGACGCGATACCGTTGCGCCACGAGGTCCTGCACTTCTGGGAATTTGCCCTGCAATTCTGTGAATCTGCTGAGTTAGTTATAGGGTCTTGCAGTAGGGATTGCTTAATTTAAAAAAGACTTATGGTCAATTTAGGGATTGTTTGACCTCGACGTGATTTGAACACGCAACCTTCTGATCTGGAGTCAGACGCGATACCGTTGCGCCACGAGGTCCTGCACTTCTGGGAATTTGCCCTGCAATTCTGTGAATCTGCTGAGTTAGTTATAGGGTCTTGCAGTAGGGATTGCTTAATTTAAAAAAGACTTATGGTCAATTTAGGGATTGTTTGACCTCGACGTGATTTGAACACGCAACCTTCTGATCTGGAGTCAGACGCGCTACCGTTGCGCCACGAGGCCCTACATTTCTGTGAATTTGCTGAGATAGTAATATGGTCTTGGCAGTAAGGATTCATGAATTTTAAAAAAGACTTATGGTGAATTTAGGGATTGTTTGACCTCGACGTGATTTGAACACGCAACCTTCTGATCTGGAGTCAGACGCGCTACCGTTGCGCCACGAGGCCGTACATTTCTGTGAATTTGCTGAGATAGTAATATGGTCTAGGGATTCCTTACTTTAAAAAGGGCTTACAGTCAAGTTAGTGATTGTTTGACCTCGACGTGATTTGAACACGCAACCTTCTAATATGGAATCATACGCGCTACCGTTGCGCCACGAGGCCCTACATTTCTGTGAATTTGCTGAGATAGTAATATGGTCTAGCAGTAAGGATTCATGAATTTTAAAAAAGACTTATGGTCAATTGAGGGATTGTTTGACCTCGATGTGATTTCAAACACGCAACCTTCTGATCTGGAGTCAGACGCGCTACCATTACACCACGAGGTCCTGCACTTCGGGGAATTTGCCCTGCAATTCTGTGAATCTGCTGAGTTAGTTATAGGGTCTTGCAGTAGGGATTGCTTAATTTAAAAAAGACTTTTGGTCAATTTAGGGTTTGTTTGACCTTGACGTGATTTGAACACGCAACCTTCTGATCTGGAGTCAGACGCGCTACCGTTGCGCCACGAGGCCCTACATTTCTGTGAATTTGCTGAGATAGTAATATGGTCTAGGGATTCCTTACTTTAAAAAGGGCTTACAGTCAAGTTAGTGATTGTTTGACCTCGACGTGATTTGAAAACGCAACCTTCTAATCTGGAGTCAGACGCGCTACCGTTGCGCCACGAGGACCTATGTTTCTGTGAGTTTGCCCTGCAATTCTGTGAGTTTGCTGAGATATTAATATGGTCTAGCAGTAAGGATTCATGAATTTTAAAAAAGACTTATGGTGAAATTAGGGATTGTTTGACCTCGACGTGTTTTGAACACGCAACCTTCTGATCTGGAGTCAGACGCGCTACCGTTGCGCCACGAGGTCCTGCACTTCTGGGAATTTGCCCTGCAATTCTGTGAATCTGCTGAGTTAGTTATAGGGTCTTGCAGTAGGGATTGCTTAATTTAAAAAAGACTTATGGTGAATTTAGGGATTGTTTGACCTTAACGTGATTTGAACACGCAACCTTCTGATCTGGAGTCAGACGCACTACCGTTGCGCCACGAGGCCCTACATTTCTGTGAATTTGCTGAGATAGTAATATGGTCTTGGCAGTAAGGATTCATGAATTTTAAAAAAGACTTATGGTGAAATTAGGAATTGTTTGACCTCGACGTGATTTGAACACGCAACCTTCTGATCTGGAGTCAGACGCGCTACGAGGCCCTACATTTCTGTGAATTTGCTGAGATAGTAATATGGTCTAGGGATTCCTTACTTTAAAAAGGGCTTATAGTCAAGTTAGTGATTGTTTGACCTCGACGTGATTTGAACACGCAACCTTCTGATCTGGAGTCAGACGCGCTACCGTTGCGCCACAAGGCCCTACATTTCTGTGAATTTGCTGAGATAGTAATATGGTCTAGGGATTCCTTACTTTAAAAAGGGCTTACAGTCAAGTTAGTGATTGTTTGACCTCGACGTGATTTGAACACGCAACCTTCTAATCTGGAGTCAGACGCGCTACCGTTGCGCCACGAGGACCTATGTTTCTGTGAGTTTGCCCTGCAATTCTGTGAGTTTGCTGAGATATTAATATGGTCTAGCAGTAAGGATTCATGAATTTTAAAAAAGACTTATGGTCAATTTAGGGATTGTTTGACCTCGACGTGATTTGAACACGCAACCTTCTGATCTGGAGTCAGACGCGATACCGTTGCGCCACGAGGTCCTGCACTTCTGGGAATTTGCCCTGCAATTCTGTGAATCTGCTGAGTTAGTTATAGGGTCTTGCAGTAGGGATTGCTTAATTTAAAAAAGACTTATGGTCAATTTAGGGATTGTTTGACCTCGACGTGATTTGAACACGCAACCTTCTGATCTGGAGTCAGACGCGATACCGTTGCGCCACGAGGTCCTGCACTTCTGGGAATTTGCCCTGCAATTCTGTGAATCTGCTGAGTTAGTTATAGGGTCTTGCAGTAGGGATTGCTTAATTTAAAAAAGACTTATGGTCAATTTAGGGATTGTTTGACCTCGACGTGATTTGAACACGCAACCTTCTGATCTGGAGTCAGACGCGCTACCGTTGCGCCACGAGGCCCTACATTTCTGTGAATTTGCTGAGATAGTAATATGGTCTTGGCAGTAAGGATTCATGAATTTTAAAAAAGACTTATGGTGAATTTAGGGATTGTTTGACCTCGACGTGATTTGAACACGCAACCTTCTGATCTGGAGTCAGACGCGCTACCGTTGCGCCACGAGGCCGTACATTTCTGTGAATTTGCTGAGATAGTAATATGGTCTAGGGATTCCTTACTTTAAAAAGGGCTTACAGTCAAGTTAGTGATTGTTTGACCTCGACGTGATTTGAACACGCAACCTTCTAATATGGAATCATACGCGCTACCGTTGCGCCACGAGGCCCTACATTTCTGTGAATTTGCTGAGATAGTAATATGGTCTAGCAGTAAGGATTCATGAATTTTAAAAAAGACTTATGGTCAATTGAGGGATTGTTTGACCTCGATGTGATTTCAAACACGCAACCTTCTGATCTGGAGTCAGACGCGCTACCATTACACCACGAGGTCCTGCACTTCGGGGAATTTGCCCTGCAATTCTGTGAATCTGCTGAGTTAGTTATAGGGTCTTGCAGTAGGGATTGCTTAATTTAAAAAAGACTTTTGGTCAATTTAGGGTTTGTTTGACCTTGACGTGATTTGAACACGCAACCTTCTGATCTGGAGTCAGACGCGCTACCGTTGCGCCACGAGGCCCTACATTTCTGTGAATTTGCTGAGATAGTAATATGGTCTAGGGATTCCTTACTTTAAAAAGGGCTTATAGTCAAGTTAGTGATTGATTGACCTCGACGTGATTTGAACACGCAACCTTCTGATCTGGAGTCAGACGCACTACCGTTGCGCCACGAGGCCCTACATTTCTGTGAATTTGCTGAGATAGTAATATGGTCTTGGCAGTAAGGATTCATGAATTTTAAAAAAGACTTATGGTGAAATTAGGAATTGTTTGACCTCGACGTGATTTGAACACGCAACCTTCTGATCTGGAGTCAGACGCGCTACGAGGCCCTACATTTCTGTGAATTTGCTGAGATAGTAATATGGTCTAGGGATTCCTTACTTTAAAAAGGGCGTATAGTCAAGTTAGTGATTGTTTGACCTCGACGTGATTTGAACACGCAACCTTCTGATCTGGAGTTAGACGCGCTACCGCTGCGCCACAAGGCCCTACATTTCTGTGAATTTGCTGAGATAGTAATATGGTCTAGGGATTCCTTACTTTAAAAAGGGCTTATAGTCAAGTTAGTGATTGTTTGACCTCGACGTGATTTGAACACGCAACCTTCTGATCTGGAATCATACGCGCTACCGTTGCGCCACGAGGCCCTACATTTCTGTGAATTTGCTGAGATAGTAATATGGTCTAGCAGTAAGGATTCATGAATTTTAAAAAAGACTTATGGTGAAATTAGGGATTGTTTGACCTCAACGTGATTTGAACACGCAACCTTCTGATCTGGAGTCAGACGCGCTACCGTTGCGCCACGCGGTCCTGCACTTCTGGTAATTTGCCCTGCAATTCTGTGAATCTGCTGAGTTGGTTATAGGTTCTTGCAGTAGGGATTGCTTAATTTAAAAAAGACTTATGGTCAATTGAGGGATTGTTTGACCTCGATGTGATTTCAAACACGCAACCTTCTGATCTGGAGTCAGACGCGCTACCATTACACCACGAGGTCCTGCACTTCGGAGAATTTGCCCTGCAATTCTGTGAATCTGCTGAGTTAGTTATAGGGTCTTGCAGTAGGGATTGCTTAATTTAAAAAAGACTTATGGTCAATTTAGGGTTTGTTTGACCTTGACGTGATTTGAACACGCAACCTTCTAATCTGGAGTCAGACGCGCTACCGTTGCGCCACGAGGCCCTACATTTCTGTGAATTTGCTGAGATAGTAATATGGTCTAGGGATTCCTTACTTTAAAAAGGGCTTACAGTCAAGTTAGTGATTGTTTGACCTCGACGTGATTTGAACACGCAACCTTCTAATCTGGAGTCAGACGCGCTACCGTTGCGCCACGAAGACCTATGTTTCTGTGAGTTTGCCCTGCAATTCTGTGAGTTTGCTGAGATATTAATATGGTCTAGCAGTAAGGATTCATGAATTTTAAAAAAGACTTATGGTGAAATTAGGGATTGTTTGACCTCGACGTGTTTTGAACACGCAACCTTCTGATCTGGAGTCAGACGCGCTACCGTTGCGCCACGAGGTCCTGCACTTCTGGGAATTTGCCCTGCAATTCTGGGAATTTGCCCTGCAATTCTGTGAATCTGCTGAGTTAGTTATAGGGTCTTGCAGTAGGGATTGCTTAATTTAAAAAAGACTTATGGTGAATTTAGGGATTGTTTGACCTCAACGTGATTTGAACACGCAACCTTCTGATCTGGAGTCAGACGCACTATCGTTGCGCCACGAGGCCCTACATTTCTGTGAATTTGCTGAGATAGTAATATGGTCTTGGCAGTAAGGATTCATGAATTTTAAAAAAGACTTATGGTGAATTTAGGGATTGTTTGACCTCAACGTGATTTGAACACGCAACCTTCTGATCTGGAGTCAGACGCGCTACGAGGCCCTACATTTCTGTGAATTTGCTGAGATAGTAATATGGTCTAGGGATTCCTTACTTTAAAAAGGGCTTATAGTCAAGTTAGTGATTGTTTGACCTCGACGTGATTTGAACACGCAACCTTCTGATCTGGAGTCAGACGCGCTACCGTTGCGCCACAAGGCCCTACATTTCTGTGAATTTGCTGAGATAGTAATATGGTCTAGGGATTCCTTACTTTAAAAAGGGCTTACAGTCAAGTTAGTGATTGTTTGACCTCGACGTGATTTGAACACGCAACCTTCTGATCTGGAATCATACGCGCTACCGTTGCGCCACGAGGCCCTACATTTCTGTGAATTTGCTGAGATAGTAATATGGTCTAGCAGTAAGGATTCATGAATTTTAAAAAAGACTTATGGTGAAATTAGGGATTGTTTGACCTCAACGTGATTTGAACACGCAACCTTCTGATCTGGAGTCAGACGCGCTACCGTTGCGCCACGAGGTCCTGCACTTCTGGTAATTTGCCCTGCAATTCTGTGAATCTGCTGAGTTGGTTATAGGGTCTTGCAGTAGGGATTGCTTAATTTAAAAAAGACTTATGGTCAATTGAGGGATTGTTTGACCTCGATGTGATTTCAAACACGCAACCTTCTGATCTGGAGTCAGACGCGCTACCATTACACCACGAGGTCCTGCACTTCGGAGAATTTGCCCTGCAATTCTGTGAATCTGCTGAGTTAGTTATAGGGTCTTGCAGTAGGGATTGCTTAATTTAAAAAAGACTTATGGTCAATTTAGGGTTTGTTTGACCTTGACGTGATTTGAACACGCAACCTTCTAATCTGGAGTCAGACACGCTACCGTTGCGCCACGAGGCCCTACATTTCTGTGAATTTGCTGAGATAGTAATATGGTCTAGGGATTCCTTACTTTAAAAAGGGCTTACAGTCAAGTTAGTGATTGTTTGACCTCGACGTGATTTGAACACGCAACCTTCTAATCTGGAGTCAGACGCGCTACCGTTGCGCCACGAAGACCTATGTTTCTGTGAGTTTGCCCTGCAATTCTGTGAGTTTGCTGAGATATTAATATGGTCTAGCAGTAAGGATTCATGAATTTTAAAAAAGACTTATGGTGAAATTAGGGATTGTTTGACCTCGACGTGTTTTGAACACGCAACCTTCTGATCTGGAGTCAGACGCGCTACCGTTGCGCCACGAGGTCCTGCACTTCTGGGAATTTGCCCTGCAATTCTGTGAATCTGCTGAGTTGGTTATAGGGTCTTGCAGTAGGGATTGCTTAATTTAAAAAAGACTTATGGTCAATTGAGGGATTGTTTGACCTCGATGTGATTTCAAACACGCAACCTTCTGATCTGGAGTCAGACGCGCTACCATTACACCACGAGGTCCTGCACTTCGGGGAATTTGCCCTGCAATTCTGGGAATTTGCCCTGCAATTCTGTGAATCTGCTGAGTTAGTTATATGGTCTTGCAGTAGGGATTGCTTAATTTAAAAAAGACTTATGGTGAATTTAGGGATTGTTTGACCTCAACGTGATTTGAACACGCAACCTTCTGATCTGGAGTCAGACGCACTACCGTTGCGCCACGAGGCCCTACATTTCTGTGAATTTGCTGAGATAGTAATATGGTCTTGGCAGTAAGGATTCATGAATTTTAAAAAAGACTTATGGTGAATTTAGGGATTGTTTGACCTCAACGTGATTTGAACACGCAACCTTCTGATCTGGAGTCAGACGCGCTACCGTTGCGCCACGAGGCCCTACATTTCTGTGAATTTGCTGAGATAGTAATATGGTCTTGGCAGTAAGGATTCATGAATTTTAAAAAAGACTTATGGTGAATTTAGGGATTGTTTGACCTCGACGTGATTTGAACACGCAACCTTCTGATCTGGAGTCAGACGCGCTACCGTTGCGCCACGAGGCCCTACATATCTGTGAATTTGCTGAGATAGTAATATGGTCTTGGCAGTAAGGATTCATGAATTTTAAAAAAGACTTATGGTGAATTTAGGGATTGTTTGACCTCGACGTGATTTGAACACGCAACCTTCTGATCTGGAGTCAGACGCGCTACCGTTGCGCCACAAGGCCCTACGTTTCTGTGAATTTGCTGAGATAGTAATATGGTCTTGGCAGTAAGGATTCATGAATTTTAAAAAAGACTTATGGTGAAATTAGGAAGTGTTTGACCTCGACGTGATTTGAACACGCAACCTTCTGATCTGGAGTCAGACGCGCCACGAGGCCCTACATTTTTGTGAATTTGCTGAGATAGTAATATGGTCTTTGCAGTAAGGATTCATGAATTTTAAAAAAGACTTATGGTGAATTTAGGGATTGTTTGACCTCGACGTGATTTGAACACGCAACCTTCTGATCTGGAGTCAGACGCGCCACGAGGCCCTACATGTTTGTGAATTTGCTGAGATAGTAATATGGTCTTTGCAGTAAGGATTCATGAATTTTAAAAAAGACTTATGGTGAATTTAGAGATTGTTTGACCTCGACGTGATTTGAACACGCAACCTTCTGATCTGGAGTCATTTCTGTGAATTTGCTGAGATAGTAATATGGTCTTGGCAGTAAGGATTCATGAATTTTAAAAAAGACTTATGGTGAATTTAGGGATTGTTTGACCTCGACGTGATTTGAACACGCAACCTTCTGATCTGGAGTCAGACGCGCTACCGTTGCGCCACGAGGCCCTACGTTTCTGTGAATTTGCTGAGATAGTAATATGGTCTTGGCAGTAAGGATTCATGAATTTTAAAAAAGACTTATGGTGAAATTAGGAAGTGTTTGACCTCGACGTGATTTGAACACGCAACCTTCTGATCTGGAGTCAGACGCGCCACGAGGCCCTACATTTTTGTGAATTTGCTGAGATAGTAATATGGTCTTTGCAGTAAGGATTCATGAATTTTAAAAAAGACTTATGGTGAATTTAGGGATTGTTTGACCTCGACGTGATTTGAACACGCAACCTTCTGATCTGGAGTCAGACGCGCTACCGTTGCCCCACGAGGCCGTACATTTCTGTGAATTTGCTGAGATAGTAATATGGTCTTGGCAGTAAGGATTCATGAATTTTAAAAAAGACTTATGGTGAAATTAGGAATTGTTTGACCTCGACGTGATTTGAACACGCAACCTTCTGATCTGGAGTCAGACGCGCTACATTTCTGTGAATTTGCTGAGATAGTAATATGGTCTAGGGATTCCTTACTTTAAAAAGGGCTTATAGTCAAGTTAGTGGTTGTTTGACCTCGACGTGATTTGAACACGCAACCTTCTGATCTGGAGTCAGACGCACTACCGTTGCGCCACGAGGCCCTACATTTCTGTGAATTTGCTGAGATAGTAATATGGTCTTGGCAGTAAGGATTCATGAATTTTAAAAAAGACTTATGGTGAATTTAGGGATTGTTTGACCTCGACGTGATTTGAACACGCAACCTTCTGATCTGGAGTCAGACGCGCTACCGTTGCGCCACGAGGCCCTACATATCTGTGAATTTGCTGAGATAGTAATATGGTCTTGGCAGTAAGGATTCATGAATTTTAAAAAAGACTTATGGTGAATTTAGGGATTGTTTGACCTCGACGTGATTTGAACACGCAACCTTCTGATCTGGAGTCAGACGCGCTACCGTTGCGCCACGAGGCCCTACGTTTCTGTGAATTTGCTGAGATAGTAATATGGTCTTGGCAGTAAGGATTCATGAATTTTAAAAAAGACTTATGGTGAAATTAGGAAGTGTTTGACCTCGACGTGATTTGAACACGCAACCTTCTGATCTGGAGTCAGACGCGCCACGAGGCCCTACATTTTTGTGAATTTGCTGAGATAGTAATATGGTCTTTGCAGTAAGGATTCATGAATTTTAAAAAAGACTTATGGTGAATTTAGGGATTGTTTGACCTCGACGTGATTTGAACACGCAACCTTCTGATCTGGAGTCAGACGCGCTACCGTTGCGCCACAAGGCCCTACGTTTCTGTGAATTTGCTGAGATAGTAATATGGTCTTGGCAGTAAGGATTCATGAATTTTAAAAAAGACTTATGGTGAAATTAGGAAGTGTTTGACCTCGACGTGATTTGAACACGCAACCTTCTGATCTGGAGTCAGACGCGCCACGAGGCCCTACATTTTTGTGAATTTGCTGAGATAGTAATATGGTCTTTGCAGTAAGGATTCATGAATTTTAAAAAAGACTTATGGTGAATTTAGGGATTGTTTGACCTCGACGTGATTTGAACACGCAACCTTCTGATCTGGAGTCAGACGCGCCACGAGGCCCTACATGTTTGTGAATTTGCTGAGATAGTAATATGGTCTTTGCAGTAAGGATTCATGAATTTTAAAAAAGACTTATGGTGAATTTAGAGATTGTTTGACCTCGACGTGATTTGAACACGCAACCTTCTGATCTGGAGTCATTTCTGTGAATTTGCTGAGATAGTAATATGGTCTTGGCAGTAAGGATTCATGAATTTTAAAAAAGACTTATGGTGAATTTAGGGATTGTTTGACCTCGACGTGATTTGAACACGCAACCTTCTGATCTGGAGTCAGACGCGCTACCGTTGCGCCACGAGGCCCTACGTTTCTGTGAATTTGCTGAGATAGTAATATGGTCTTGGCAGTAAGGATTCATGAATTTTAAAAAAGACTTATGGTGAAATTAGGAAGTGTTTGACCTCGACGTGATTTGAACACGCAACCTTCTGATCTGGAGTCAGACGCGCCACGAGGCCCTACATTTTTGTGAATTTGCTGAGATAGTAATATGGTCTTTGCAGTAAGGATTCATGAATTTTAAAAAAGACTTATGGTGAATTTAGGGATTGTTTGACCTCGACGTGATTTGAACACGCAACCTTCTGATCTGGAGTCAGACGCGCTACCGTTGCCCCACGAGGCCGTACATTTCTGTGAATTTGCTGAGATAGTAATATGGTCTTGGCAGTAAGGATTCATGAATTTTAAAAAAGACTTATGGTGAAATTAGGAATTGTTTGACCTCGACGTGATTTGAACACGCAACCTTCTGATCTGGAGTCAGACGCGCTACATTTCTGTGAATTTGCTGAGATAGTAATATGGTCTAGGGATTCCTTACTTTAAAAAGGGCTTATAGTCAAGTTAGTGGTTGTTTGACCTCGACGTGATTTGAACACGCAACCTTCTGATCTGGAGTCAGACGCACTACCGTTGCGCCACGAGGCCCTACATTTCTGTGAATTTGCTGAGATAGTAATATGGTCTTGGCAGTAAGGATTCATGAATTTTAAAAAAGACTTATGGTGAATTTAGGGATTGTTTGACCTCGACGTGATTTGAACACGCAACCTTCTGATCTGGAGTCAGACGCGCTACCGTTGCGCCACGAGGCCCTACATATCTGTGAATTTGCTGAGATAGTAATATGGTCTTGGCAGTAAGGATTCATGAATTTTAAAAAAGACTTATGGTGAATTTAGGGATTGTTTGACCTCGACGTGATTTGAACACGCAACCTTCTGATCTGGAGTCAGACGCGCTACCGTTGCGCCACGAGGCCCTACGTTTCTGTGAATTTGCTGAGATAGTAATATGGTCTTGGCAGTAAGGATTCATGAATTTTAAAAAAGACTTATGGTGAAATTAGGAAGTGTTTGACCTCGACGTGATTTGAACACGCAACCTTCTGATCTGGAGTCAGACGCGCCACGAGGCCCTACATTTTTGTGAATTTGCTGAGATAGTAATATGGTCTTTGCAGTAAGGATTCATGAATTTTAAAAAAGACTTATGGTGAATTTAGGGATTGTTTGACCTCGACGTGATTTGAACACGCAACCTTCTGATCTGGAGTCAGACGCGCTACCGTTGCGCCACGAGGCCCTACATATCTGTGAATTTGCTGAGATAGTAATATGGTCTTGGCAGTAAGGATTCATGAATTTTAAAAAAGACTTATGGTGAATTTAGGGATTGTTTGACCTCGACGTGATTTGAACTCGCAACCTTCTGATCTGGAGTCAGACGCGCTACCGTTGCGCCACGAGGCCCTACATATCTGTGAATTTGCTGAGATAGTAATATGGTCTTGGCAGTAAGGATTCATGAATTTTAAAAAAGACTTATGGTGAATTTAGGGATTGTTTGACCTCGACGTGATTTGAACACGCAACCTTCTGATCTGGAGTCAGACGCGCTACCGTTGCCCCACGAGGCCGTACATTTCTGTGAATTTGCTGAGATAGTAATATGGTCTTGGCAGTAAGGATTCATGAATTTTAAAAAAGACTTATGGTGAAATTAGGAAGTGTTTGACCTCGACGTGATTTGAACACGCAACCTTCTGATCTGGAGTCAGACGCGCCACGAGGCCCTACATTTTTGTGAATTTGCTGAGATAGTAATATGGTCTTTGCAGTAAGGATTCATGAATTTTAAAAAAGACTTATGGTGAATTTAGGGATTGTTTGACCTCGACGTGATTTGAACACGCAACCTTCTGATCTGGAGTCAGACGCGCTACCGTTGCGCCACGAGGCCCTACATATCTGTGAATTTGCTGAGATAGTAATATGGTCTTGGCAGTAAGGATTCATGAATTTTAAAAAAGACTTATGGTGAAATTAGGAATTGTTTGACCTCGACGTGATTTGAACACGCAACCTTCTGATCTGGAGTCAGACGCGCTACGAGGCCCTACATTTCTGTGAATTTGCTGAGATAGTAATATGGTCTAGGGATTCCTTACTTTAAAAAGGGCTTATAGTCAAGTTAGTGATTGTTTGACCTCGACGTGATTTGAACACGCAACCTTCTGATCTGGAGTCAGACGCGCTACCGTTGCGCCACAAGGCCCTACATTTCTGTGAATTTGCTGAGATAGTAATATGGTCTAGGGATTCCTTACTTTAAAAAGGGCTTACTATCTCAGCAAACTCACAGAATTGCAGGGCAAACTCACAGAAATGTAGGGCCTCGTGGCGCAACGGTAGCGCGTATGATTCCATATTAGAAGGTTGCGTGTTCAAATCACGTCGAGGTCAAACAATCACTAACTTGACTGTAATATGGTCTAGCAGTAAGGATTCATGAATTTTAAAAAAGACTTACGGTGAAATTAGGGATTGTTTGACCTCGACGTGTTTTGAACACGCAACCTTCTGATCTGGAGTCAGACGCGCTACCGTTGTGCCACGAGGTCCTGCACTTCTGGGAATTTGCCCTGCAATTCTGGGAATTTGCCGTGCAATTCTGTGAATCTGCTGAGTTAGTTATAGGGTCTTGCAGTAGGGATTGCTTAATTTAAAAAAGACTTATGGTGAATTTAGGGATTGTTTGACCTCAACGTGATTTGAACACGCAACCTTCTGATCAACCTTCTGATCGAAAACTGCAGTTGTCAAGCCCCTCCTGAAAAAGAGAAATCTGGATAAGACCATATTAAGCAACTATAGACCGATCTCAAATCTTCCTTTCATAGGCAAGATCATTGAAAAAGTTGTCTTCAATCAGCTGAATAAATTCTTATGCTCGAATGGATACTTTGACAATTTTCAATCTGGTTTCCGACCGCACCACAGCACAGAGACAGCGCTCATAAAGATAATAAATGATATTCGCTTAAATACTGATTCAGGCAAATTATCGGTGCTGGTACTACTCGACCTCAGTGCTGCATTTGACACTGTTGATCATAACATACTTCTGGACAGGCTGGAAAACTGGGTGGGGCTTTCTGGGATAGTCCTAAAATGGTTCAGGTCATACTTAGATGGGAGAGGTTATTATGTGAGTATAGGAGACCATAAGTCTGAGTGGACATCCATGACATGCGGAGTCCCTCAAGGCTCAATTCTTGCACCACTCCTGTTCAACCTGTACATGCTTCCAATGAGCCAAATAATGAGAAAGAACCAAATTGCTTACCACAGCTATGCAGACGACACACAGATTTACTTAGCCCTATCGCCTAACGACTACAGCCCCATTGACTCCCTGTACCAGTGCATTGATGAAGTCAACAGTTGGATGTGTCAAAACTTTCTTCAATTAAACAAAGACAAAACTGAAGTCATTGCGTTTGGAAACAAAGATGAAGTTCTCAAGGTGAACGCATACCTTCACTCTAGGGGTCAAACAACTAAAAATCAAGTCAGGAATCTTGGTGTGACACTAGAGTCAGACCTTAGTTTCAGTAGTCATATCAAAGCGATAACAAAATCAGCATACTATCATCTAAAAAATATTGCAAGAATTAGATGCTTTGTTTCCAGACCAGACTTAGAGAAACTTGTTCATGCTTTCATCACCAGCAGGGTGGATTATTGTAATGGACTCCTCACTGGCCTTCCCAAAAAGACCATAAGACAGTTGCAGCTCATACAGAACGCTGCCGCCAGGATTCTGAGCAGAACCAGAAAATATGAACACATCACACCAGTCCTCAGGTCTTTACACTGGCTCCCAGTTAGATTTAGGATTGATTTTAAAGTATTATTACTGGTATATAAATCATCCAATGGCCTAGGACCTCAATACATTGCAGATATGCTCACTGAATATAAACCCAACAGATCACTCAGATCATTAGGATCATATCAGCTAGAAATACCAAGGGTTCACTCTAAGCATGGCGAGTCCGCTTTTAGCTATTATGCCAGCCGCAGCTGGAACCAGCTTCCGGAGGAGATCAGATGTGCTCCTACTGTAGTCACATTCAAATCCAGACTCAAAACACATCTGTTTAGCTATGCATTTAATGAATGAGCACTGTGCCAATGTTCGTCCGACTGTTTGAACTGTACTGTATTTTCTGTATAAACTGTTTTAATTATTCTTATTCTTTTTATTATTTTAATTTCTTCTATGTAAAGCACTTTGAATTGCCACTGTGTATGAAATGTGCTATATAAATAAACTTGCCTTGCCTTGCCTTGCCTTGATCTGGAGTCAGACGCGCTACCGTTGCGCCACGAGGTCCTGCACTTCTGGGAATTTGCCCTGCAATTCTGGGAATTTGCCCTGCAATTCTGGGAATTTGCCCTGCAATTCTGTGAATCTGCTGAGTTAGTTATAGGGTCTTGCAGTAGGGATTGCTTAATTTAAAAAAGACTTATGGTGAATTTAGGG
>NC_140213.1:700664-703164 GCF_951802725.1 Rutilus rutilus | reverse complement strand
AACCTTCTGATCTGGAGTCAGACGCGCTACCATTACACCACGAGGTCCTGCACTTCTGGGAATTTGCCCTGCAATTCTGTGAATCTGCTGAGTTAGTTATAGGGTATTGCAGTAGGGATTGCTTAATTTAAAAAAGACTTATGGTCAATTTAGGGTTTGTTTGACCTCGACGTGATTTGAACACGCAACCTTCTGATCTGGAGTCAGACGCGCTACCGTTGCGCCTCGAGGTCCTGCACTTCTGGGAATTTGCCCTGCAATTCTGGGAATCTGCTGAGTTAGTTATAGGGTCTTGCAGTAGGGATTGCTTAATTTAAAAAAGACTTATGGTCAATTTAGGGTTTGTTTGACCTCGTCGTGATTTGAACACGCAACCTTCTGATCTGGAGTCAGACACGCTACCGTTGCGCCACGAGGTCCTGCACTTTTTGGAATTTTCCCTGCAATTCTGTGAATCTGCTGAGTTAGTTATAGGGTCTTGCAGTAGGGATTGCTTAATTTAAAAAAGACCTATGGTCAATTTAGGGATTGTTTGACCTCGACGTGATTTGAACACGCAACCTTCTGATCTGGAGTCAGACGCGCTACCGTTGCGCCACGAGGCCCTACATTTTTGTGAATTTGCTGAGATAGTAATATGGTCTTTGCAGTAAGGATTCATGAATTTTAAAAAAGACTTATGGGGAATTTAGGGATTGTTTGACCTCGACGTGATTTGAACACGCAACCTTCTGATCTGGAGTCAGACGCGCTACGAGGCCCTACATTTCTGTGAATTTGCTGAGATAGTAATATGGTCTAGGGATTCCTTACTTTAAAAAAGGGCTTATAGTCAAGTTAGTGATTGTTTGACCTCGACATGATTTTAACACGCAACCTTCTGATCTGGAGTCAGACGCGCTACCGTTGCGCCACAAGGCCCTACATTTCTGTGAATTTGCTGAGATAGTAATATGGTCTAGGGATTCCTTACTTTAAAAAGGGCTTATGGTCAAGTTAGTGATTGTTTGACCTCGACGTGATTTGAACACGCAACCTTCTGATCTGGAATCATACGCGCTACCATTGCGCCACGAGGCCCTACATTTCTGTGAATTTGCTGAGATAGTAATATGGTCTAGCAGTAAGGATTCATGAATTTTAAAAAAGACTTATGGTGAAATTAGGGATTGTTTGACCTCAACGTGATTTGAACACGCAACCTTCTGATCTGGAGTCAGACGCGCTACCGTTGCGCCACGAGGTCCTGCACTTCTGGTAATTTGCCCTGCAATTCTGTGAATCTGCTGAGTTGGTTATAGGGTCTTGCAGTAGGGATTGCTTAATTTAAAAAAGACTTATGGTCAATTGAGGGATTGTTTGACCTCGATGTGATTTCAAACACGCAACCTTCTGATCTGGAGTCAGACGCGCTACCATTACACCACGAGGTCCTGCACTTCTGGTAATTTGCCCTGCAATTCTGTGAATCTGCTGAGTTTGTTATAGGGTCTTGCAGTAGGGATTGCTTAATTTAAAAAAGACTTATGGTCAATTTAGGGTTTGTTTGACCTTGACGTGATTTGAACACGCAACCTTCTAATCTGGAGTCAGACGCGCTACCGTTGCGCCACGAGGCCCTACATTTCTGTGAATTTGCTGAGATAGTAATATGGTCTAGGGATTCCTTACTTTAAAAAGGGCTTACAGTCAAGTTAGTGATTGTTTGACCTCAACGTGATTTGAACACGCAACCTTCTAATCTGGAGTCAGACGCGCTACCGTTGCGCCACGAAGACCTATGTTTCTGTGAGTTTGCCCTGCAATTCTGTGAGTTTGCTGAGATAGTAATATGGTCTAGCAGTAAGGATTCATGAATTTTAAAAAAGACTTATGGTGAAATTAGGGATTGTTTGACCTCGACGTGTTTTGAACACGCAACCTTCTGATCTGGAGTCAGACGCGCTACCGTTGCGCCACGAGGTCCTGCACTTCTGGGAATTTGCCCTGCAATTCTGGGAATTTGCCCTGCAATTCTGTGAATCTGCTGATTTGGTTATAGGGTCTTGCAGTAGGGATTGCTTAATTTAAAAAAGACTTATGGTCAATTGAGGGATTGTTTGACCTCGATGTGATTTCAAACACGCAACCTTCTGATTTGGAGTCAGACGCGCTACCATTACACCACGAGGTCCTGCACTTCGGGGAATTTGCCCTGCAATTCTGGGAATTTGCCCTGCAATTCTGTGAATCTGCTGAGTTAGTTATAGGGTCTTGCAGTAGGGATTGCTTAATTTAAAAAAGACTTATGGTCAATTTAGGGTTTGTTTGACCTCGACGTGATTTGAACACGCAACCTTCTGATCTGGAGTCAGACGCGCTACCGTTGCGCCACGAGGCCCTACATTTCTGTGAATTTGCTGAGATAGTAATATGGTCTTGGCAGTAAGGATTCATGAATTTTAAAAAAGACTTATGGTGAAATTAGGAAGTGTTTGACCTCGACGTGATTTGAACACGC
>NC_140213.1:690664-695664 GCF_951802725.1 Rutilus rutilus | reverse complement strand
ATCTGCTGAGTTAGTTATAGGGTCTTGCAGTAGGGATTGCTTAATTTAAAAAAGACTTATGGTGAATTTAGGGATTGTTTGACCTCAACGTGATTTGAAGACGCAACCTTCTGATCTGGAGTCAGACGCACTACCGTTGCGCCACGAGGCCCTACATTTCTGTGAATTTGCTGAGATAGTAATATGGTCTTGGCAGTAAGGATTCATGAATTTTAAAAAAGACTTATGGTGAATTTAGGGATTGTTTGACCTCAACGTGATTTGAACACGCAACCTTCTGATCTGGAGTCAGACGCGCTACCGTTGCGCCACGAGGCCCTACATTTCTGTGAATTTGCTGAGATAGTAATATGGTCTTGGCAGTAAGGATTCATGAATTTTAAAAAAGACTTATGGTGAATTTAGGGATTGTTTGACCTCGACATGATTTGAACACGCAACCTTCTGATCTGGAGTCAGACGCACTACCGTTGCGCCACGAGGCCCTACATATCTGTGAATTTGCTGAGATAGTAATATGGTCTTGGCAGTAAGGATTCATGAATTTTAAAAAAGACTTATGGTGAATTTAGGGATTGTTTGACCTCGACGTGATTTGAACACGCAACCTTCTGATCTGGAGTCAGACGCGCTACCGTTGTGCCACGAGGCCCTACGTTTCTGTGAATTTGCTGAGATAGTAATATGGTCTTGGCAGTAAGGATTCATGAATTTTAAAAAAGACTTATGGTGAAATTAGGAAGTGTTTGACCTCGACGTGATTTGAACACGCAACCTTCTGATCTGGAGTCAGACGCGCCACGAGGCCCTACATGTTTGTGAATTTGCTGAGATAGTAATATGGTCTTTGCAGTAAGGATTCATGAATTTTAAAAAAGACTTATGGTGAATTTAGGGATTGTTTGACCTCGACGTGATTTGAACACGCAACCTTCTGATCTGGAGTCATTTCTGTGAATTTGCTGAGATAGTAATATGGTCTTGGCAGTAAGGATTCATGAATTTTAAAAAAGACTTATGGTGAATTTAGGGATTGTTTGACCTCGACGTGATTTGAACACGCAACCTTCTGATCTGGAGTCAGACGCGCTACCGTTGCGCCACGAGGCCCTACATATCTGTGAATTTGCTGAGATAGTAATATGGTCTTGGCAGTAAGGATTCATGAATTTTAAAAAAGACTTATGGTGAATTTAGGGATTGTTTGACCTCGACGTGATTTGAACACGCAACCTTCTGATCTGGAGTCAGACGCGCTACCGTTGTGCCACGAGGCCCTACGTTTCTGTGAATTTGCTGAGATAGTAATATGGTCTTGGCAGTAAGGATTCATGAATTTTAAAAAAGACTTATGGTGAAATTAGGAAGTGTTTGACCTCGACGTGATTTGAACACGCAACCTTCTGATCTGGAGTCAGACGCGCCACGAGGCCCTACATGTTTGTGAATTTGCTGAGATAGTAATATGGTCTTTGCAGTAAGGATTCATGAATTTTAAAAAAGACTTATGGTGAATTTAGGGATTGTTTGACCTCGACGTGATTTGAACACGCAACCTTCTGATCTGGAGTCAGACGCGCTACCGTTTCGCCACGAGGCCCTACATATCTGTGAATTTGCTGAGATAGTAATATGGTCTTGGCAGTAAGGATTCATGAATTTTAAAAAAGACTTATGGTGAAATTAGGAAGTGTTTGACCTCGACGTGATTTGAACACGCAACCTTCTGATCTGGAGTCAGACGCGCCATGAGGCCCTACATGTTTGTGAATTTGCTGAGATAGTAATATGGTCTTTGCAGTAAGGATTCATGAATTTTAAAAAAGACTTATGGTGAATTTAGGGATTGTTTGACCTCGACGTGATTTGAACACGCAACCTTCTGATCTGGAGTCATTTCTGTGAATTTGCTGAGATAGTAATATGGTCTTGGCAGTAAGGATTCATGAATTTTAAAAAAGACTTATGGTGAATTTAGGGATTGTTTGACCTCGACGTGATTTGAACACGCAACCTTCTGATCTGGAGTCAGACGCGCTACCGTTGCGCCACAAGGCCCTACATATCTGTGAATTTGCTGAGATAGTAATATGGTCTTGGCAGTAAGGATTCATGAATTTTAAAAAAGACTTATGGTGAATTTAGGGATTGTTTGACCTCGACGTGATTTGAACACGCAACCTTCTGATCTGGAGTCAGACGCGCTACCGTTGTGCCACGAGGCCCTACGTTTCTGTGAATTTGCTGAGATAGTAATATGGTCTTGGCAGTAAGGATTCATGAATTTTAAAAAAGACTTATGGTGAAATTAGGAAGTGTTTGACCTCGACGTGATTTGAACACGCAACCTTCTGATCTGGAGTCAGACGCGCCACGAGGCCCTACATGTTTGTGAATTTGCTGAGATAGTAATATGGTCTTTGCAGTAAGGATTCATGAATTTTAAAAAAGACTTATGGTGAATTTAGGGATTGTTTGACCTCGACGTGATTTGAACACGCAACCTTCTGATCTGGAGTCAGACGCGCTACCGTTTCGCCACGAGGCCCTACATATCTGTGAATTTGCTGAGATAGTAATATGGTCTTGGCAGTAAGGATTCATGAATTTTAAAAAAGACTTATGGTGAATTTAGGGATTGTTTGACTTCGACGTGATTTGAACACGCAACCTTCTGATCTGGAGTCAGACGCGCTACCATTGCGCCACGAGGCCCTACGTTTCTGTGAATTTGCTGAGATAGTAATATGGTCTTGGCAGTAAGGATTCATGAATTTTAAAAAAGACTTATGGTGAAATTAGGAAGTGTTTGACCTCGACATGATTTGAACACGCAACCTTCTGATCTGGAGTCAGACGCGCTACGAGGCCCTACATTTCTGTGAATTTGCTGAGATAGTAATATGGTCTAGGGATTCCTTACTTGAAAAAGGGCTTACAGTCAAGTTAGTGATTGTTTGACCTCGACGTGATTTGAACACGCAACCTTCTGATCTGGAGTCAGACGCGCTACCGTTGCGCCACGAGGCCCTACATTTTTGTGAATTTGCTGAGATAGTAATATGGTCTTTGCAGTAAGGATTCATGAATTTTAAAAAAGACTTATGGGGAATTTAGGGATTGTTTGACCTCGACGTGATTTGAACACGCAACCTTCTGATCTGGAGTCAGACGCGCTACGAGGCCCTACATTTCTGTGAATTTGCTGAGATAGTAATATGGTCTAGGGATTCCTTACTTTAAAAAAGGGCTTATAGTCAAGTTAGTGATTGTTTGACCTCGACATGATTTTAACACGCAACCTTCTGATCTGGAGTCAGACGCGCTACCGTTGCGCCACAAGGCCCTACATTTCTGTGAATTTGCTGAGATAGTAATATGGTCTAGGGATTCCTTACTTTAAAAAGGGCTTATCGTCAAGTTAGTGATTGTTTGACCTCGACGTGATTTGAACACGCAACCTTCTGATCTGGAATCATACGCGCTACCATTGCGCCACGAGGCCCTACATTTCTGTGAATTTGCTGAGATAGTAATATGGTCTAGCAGTAAGGATTCATGAATTTTAAAAAAGACTTATGGTGAAATTAGGGATTGTTTGACCTCAACGTGATTTGAACACGCAACCTTCTGATCTGGAGTCAGACGCGCTACCGTTGCGCCACGAGGTCCTGCACTTCTGGTAATTTGCCCTGCAATTCTGTGAATCTGCTGAGTTGGTTATAGGGTCTTGCAGTAGGGATTGCTTAATTTAAAAAAGACTTATGGTCAATTGAGGGATTGTTTGACCTCGATGTGATTTCAAACACGCAACCTTCTGATCTGGAGTCAGACGCGCTACCATTACACCACGAGGTCCTGCACTTCTGGTAATTTGCCCTGCAATTCTGTGAATCTGCTGAGTTTGTTATAGGGTCTTGCAGTAGGGATTGCTTAATTTAAAAAAGACTTATGGTCAATTTAGGGTTTGTTTGACCTTGACGTGATTTGAACACGCAACCTTCTAATCTGGAGTCAGACGCGCTACCGTTGCGCCACGAGGCCCTACATTTCTGTGAATTTGCTGAGATAGTAATATGGTCTAGGGATTCCTTACTTTAAAAAGGGCTTACAGTCAAGTTAGTGATTGTTTGACCTCAACGTGATTTGAACACGCAACCTTCTAATCTGGAGTCAGACGCGCTACCGTTGCGCCACGAGGTCCTGCACTTCTGGGAATTTGCCCTGCAATTCTGGGAATTTGCCCTGCAATTCTGTGAATCTGCTGATTTGGTTATAGGGTCTTGCAGTAGGGATTGCTTAATTTAAAAAAGACTTATGGTCAATTGAGGGATTGTTTGACCTCGATGTGATTTCAAACACGCAACCTTCTGATTTGGAGTCAGACGCGCTACCATTACACCACGAGGTCCTGCACTTCGGGGAATTTGCCCTGCAATTCTGTGAGTTTGCTGAGATAGTAATATGGTCTAGCAGTAAGGATTCATGAATTTTAAAAAAGACTTATGGTGAAATTAGGGATTGTTTGACCTCGACGTGTTTTGAACACGCAACCTTCTGATCTGGAGTCAGACGCGCTACCGTTGCGCCACGAGGTCCTGCACTTCTGGGAATTTGCCCTGCAATTCTGGGAATTTGCCCTGCAATTCTGTGAATCTGCTGATTTGGTTATAGGGTCTTGCAGTAGGGATTGCTTAATTTAAAAAAGACTTATGGTCAATTGAGGGATTGTTTGACCTCGATGTGATTTCAAACACGCAACCTTCTGATTTGGAGTCAGACGCGCTACCATTACACCACGAGGTCCTGCACTTCGGGGAATTTGCCCTGCAATTCTGGGAATTTGCCCTGCAATTCTGTGAATCTGCTGAGTTAGTTATAGGGTCTTGCAGTAGGGATTGCTTAATTTAAAAAAGACTTATGGTCAATTTAGGGTTTGTTTGACCTCGACGTGATTTGAACACGCAACCTTCTGATCTGGAGTCAGACGCGATACCGTT
>NC_140213.1:653164-685664 GCF_951802725.1 Rutilus rutilus | reverse complement strand
AGTCAGACGCGCTACCGTTGCACCACAAGGCCCTACATTTCTGTGAATTTGCTGAGATAGTAATATGGTCTAGGGATTCCTTACTTGAAAAAGGGCTTACAGTCAAGTTAGTGATTGTTTGACCTCGACGTGATTTGAACACGCAACCTTCTGATCTGGAGTCAGACGCGCTACCGTTGCGCCACTAGGCCCTACATTTCTGTGAATTTGCTGAGATAGTAATATGGTCTTGGCAGTAAGGATTCATGAAAAGTAATATGGTCTAGGGATTCCTTACTTTAAAAAGGGTTTATAGTCAAGTTAGTGATTGTTTGACCTCGACAGGATTTGAACACGCAAACTTCTAATCTGGAGTCATACGCGCTACCGTTGCGCCACGAGGCCCTACATTTCTGTGAATTTGCTGAGATAGTAATATGGGCTAGGGATTCCTTACTTTAAAAAGGGATTACAGTCAAGTTAGTGGTTGTTTGACCTCGACGTGATTTGAACACGCAACCTTCTGATCTGGAGTCAGACGCGCTACCGTTGCGCCACGAGGCCCTACATTTCTGTGAATTTGCTGAGATAGTAATATGGTCTTGGCAGTAAGGATTCATGAATTTTAAAAAAGACTTACGGTGAATTTAGGGATTGTTTTACCTCGACGTGATTTGAACACGCAACCTTCTGATCTGGAGTCAGACGCGCTACCGTTGCGCCACGAGGCCCTGCACTTCTGGGAATTTGCCCTGCAATTCTGTGAATCTGCTGAGTTGGTTATAGGGTCTTGCAGTAGGGATTGCTTAATTTAAAAAAGACTTATGGTCAATTGAGGGATTGTTTGACCTCGATGTGATTTCAAACACGCAACCTTCTGATCTGGAGTCAGACGCGCTACCATTACACCACGAGGTCCTGCACTTCGGGGAATTTGCCCTGCAATTCTGGGAATTTGCCCTGCAATTCTGGGAATTTGCCCTGCAATTCTGTGAATCTGCTGAGTTAGTTATAGGGTCTTGCAGTAGGGATTGCTTAATTTAAAAAAGACTTATGGTGAATTTAGGGATTGTTTGACCTCAACGTGATTTGAACACGCAACCTTCTGATCTGGAGTAAGACGCACTACCGTTGCGCCACGAGGCCCTACATTTCTGTGAATTTGCTGAGATAGTAATATGGTCTTGGCAGTAAGGATTCATGAATTTTAAAAAAGACTTATGGTGAATTTAGGGATTGTTTGACCTCAACGTGATTTGAACACGCAACCTTCTGATCTGGAGTCAGACGCGCTACCGTTGCGCCATGAGGCCCTACATTTCTGTGAATTTGCTGAGATAGTAATATGGTCTAGGGATTCCTTACTTTAAAAAGGGCTTACAGTCAAGTTAGTGATTGTTTGACCTCGACGTGATTTGAACACGCAACCTTCTAATCTGGAGTCAGACGCGCTACCGTTGCGCCACGAGGACCTATGTTTCTGTGAGTTTGCCCTGCAATTCTGTGAGTTTGCTGAGATATTAATATGGTCTAGCAGTAAGGATTCATGAATTTTAAAAAAGACTTATGGTCAATTTAGGGATTGTTTGACCTCGACGTGATTTGAACACGCAACCTTCTGACCTGGAGTCAGACGCGATACCGTTGCGCCACGAGGTCCTGCACTTCTGGGAATTTGCCCTGCAATTCTGGGAATTTGCCCTGCAATTCTGTGAATCTGCTGAGTTAGTTATAGGGTCTTGCAGTAGGGATTGCTTAATTTAAAAAAGACTTATGGTCAATTTAGGGTTTGTTTGACCTCGACGTGATTTGAACACGCAACCTTCTGATCTGGAGTCAGACGCGCTACCGTTGCGCCACGAGGTCCTGCACTTTTTGGAATTTTCCCTGCAATTCTGTGAATCTGCTGAGTTAGTTATAGGGTCTTGCAGTAGGGATTGCTTAATTTAAAAAAGACTTATGGTGAATTTAGGGATTGTTTGACCTCGACGTGATTTGAACACGCAACCTTCTGATCTGGAGTCAGACGCGATACCGTTGCGCCACGAGGTCCTGCACTTCTGGGAATTTGCCCTGCAATTCTGTGAATCTGCTGAGTTAGTTATAGGGTCTTGCAGTAGGGATTGCTTAATTTAAAAAAGACCTATGGTCAATTTAGGGATTGTTTGACCTCGACGTGATTTGAACACGCAACCTTCTGATCTGGAGTCAGACGCGCTACCGTTGCGCCACGAGGCCCTACATTTCTGAGAATTTGCTGAGATAGTAATATGGTCTAGCAGTAAGGATTCATGAATTTTAAAAAAGACTTATGGTGAAATTAGGGATTGTTTGACCTCAATGTTATTTGAACACACAACCTTCTGATCTGGAGTCAGATGTGCTACCGTTGCGCCACGAGGTCCTGCACTTCTGGGAATTTGCCCTGCAATTCTGTGAATCTGCTGAGTTAGTTATAGGGTCTTGCAGTAGGGATTGCTTAATTTAAAGAAGACTTATGGTCAATTGAGGGATTGTTTGACCTCGGTGTGATTTCAAACACGCAACCTTCTGATCTGGAGTCAGACGCGCTACCATTACACCACGAGGTCCTGCACTTCTGGGAATTTGCCCTGCAATTCTGTGAATCTGCTGAGTTAGTTATAGGGTCTTGCAGTAGGGATTGCTTAATTTAAAGAAGACTTATGGTCAATTGAGGGATTGTTTGACCTCGGTGTGATTTCAAACACGCAACCTTCTGATCTGGAGTCAGACGCGCTACCGTTGCGCCACAAGGCCCTACATTTCTGTGAATTTGCTGAGATAGTAATATGGTCTAGGGATTCCTTACTTTAAAAAGGGCTTACAGTCAAGTTAGTGATTGTTTGACCTCGACGTGATTTGAACACGCAACCTTCTAATCTGGAGTCAGACGCGCTACCGTTGCGCCACGAGGACCTATGTTTCTGTGAGTTTGATTCTGTGAGTTTGTTAGAGGTTTCACTTATGGTCAATTTATGTGCTGTCCTGATGTGGAAGTGCTTTTCATTAACTGTAAGCCGTTCTACTCGCCGCGGGAGTTTTCCTCGCTCGTTCTCATCAGTGTTTACATTCCACCGCAAGCACACGTGAGTACGGCGCTGCAACAGCTGGCTGATCTGATCACAGAAACAGAACAACAACACCCGGACTCTGTTCTTATCATTCTCGGAGACTTTAATCAGGCAAAACTCACACGTGAACTGCCTAAATTCAAACAGCACATTACATGCCCCACCAGAGACAATAATATTTTGGACCATTGCTACACCACAACAAAGGATGCATATCGCTCCGTCGCCAGAGCAGCTCTAGGACTTTCCGATCACTGCCTGGTTCATCTTCTACCAACTTACAGGCAAAAACTTAAAACTGCTAAGCCAGTAATAAGGACTGTAAAGAGATGGACCAACGACACAGAGCAGGTCTTACAAGCCTGTTTTGAATGCACTGACTGGAGTGTTTTTGAAGCTGCTGCCAGCGATCTGGACGAGCTCACAGAGACTGTAACATCATACATCAGTTTCTGTGAGGATTTATGCATCCCTACCAGGACTTACTTATCATTCAACAATGATAAACCATGGTTCACACCAAAACTCAGACAGCTTCGTCAGGTCAAAGAAGATGCCTACAGGAGTGGGGATAGGATCTTGTATAATCAGGCCAGGAACACATTGACAAAGGAGATTGAAGTGGCTAAGAAGAGCTATGCCAAAAAGCTGGAAAACCAGTTTTCCTCCAACGACCCTGCATCAGTGTGGAAAGGCCTGAAAGACATTACCAACTACAAGACACCATCCCCCAGCATCGACAGCAATAAGCATCTTGCGAACGAGCTGAATGTCTTTTACTGTAGATTTGAGACCCCCGATCAGACACCCCATACCCGCCCTGACCATCTCTCTACACAGCCATCAACACCTCCAGCCATCCCCCTCCCCTCCCCCCCTGCACTTCAGATCAGTGAGGATAATGTGCGTCAGATCTTCAGGAAACAGAAGAGAAGGAAAGCACCAGGCCCAGACGGTGTTTCACCAGCCTGTCTGAAAACCTGCGCTGACCAGCTGGCCTCTATCTTCTCACTGATCTTCAACAGATCACTGGAGCAGTGCAAAGTCCCTTTCTGCTTTAAACGCTCCACCATCATCCCAATCCCGAAGAAACCAAAGATCACAGGACTCAATGACTACAGACCTGTTGCCTTAACATCTGTGGCCATGAAGTCATTCGAAAGACTGGTGTTAGCATATCTGAAGGACATCACTGGACCCTTGCTGGACCCCCTGCAGTTTGCCTACAGAGCAAACCGGTCTGTGGATGATGTGGTCAATATGGGACTGCATTACACCCTACAACATCTGGACAAACCAGGGACCTATGCAAGGATTCTGTTCGTGGACTTTAGTTCTGCCTTCAACACCATCGTCCCATCACTGCTCCAGACCAAACTGACCCAGCTCTCTGTCCCTAGCTCCATCTGTCAATGGATCACCAGCTTTCTGACAGACAGACAACAGCTAGTCAGAATGGGCAAAATCACGTCCGACAGCCGCACCATCAGCACCGGTGCTCCACAGGGATGTGTTCTCTCACCACTGCTCTTCTCCCTGTACACAAATGACTGCACCTCTAAAGACACCTCTGTCAAGCTCCTGAAGTTTGCGGACGACACTACTGTTATCGGACTCATCCGGAACGGTGACGAGTCTGCGTACAGACAGGAGGTGGAGCAGCTGGCTCTTTGGTGCAGTTATAACAACCTGGAGCTGAACACGCTCAAAACAGTGGAGATGATCGTGGACTTCAGGAGAAACCCCCCTGCACTCCCTTCACTCACCATCATGGACAGCACTGTGACTGCAGTAGAGTCATTCAGGTTCCTGGGCACCACCATCTCTCAGGATCTGAAGTGGGACACTCACATAGACTCTATTGTGAAGAAAGCCCAACAGAGACTGTACTTCCTGCGTCAGCTGAGGAAATTCAACCTGCCACAGGAGCTGCTCGTACAGTTCTACTCAGCTGTCATCCAGTCCATCCTCTGCACTTCCATCACCGTCTGGTTCGGCTCTGCTACCAAAACCGACCTCCGTAGACTACAGCGGATAGTTCGGACTGCTGAGCGAATCACTGGCACTACCCTTCCCACACTCAAAGAACTGCACTCATCCAGAGTGAGTAAAAGGGCTCGCAAAATCACTCTGGACCCGTCACACCCAGCACACTTTCTGTTTGAACTGTTACCGTCTGGTCGACGCTACAGAGCACCGAGCACAAAAACAACCAGACACAGGAAAAGTTTCTTTCCCCAGGCCATCTACCTCATGAACACTTAAATGTTCCGCTACTGTGGAACAAACATGTGCAATACTTCCCTCAGACATTTCATTATAGCACCTTATAACTTTATATATATTTATAATTTATAATCTTTTATTTTTATTTTTTCTATTTTTTATTTATACCTATGTTACTTGTCTTGTCACTTTATATTGTATGTGTACTGGAAGCTACTGTCACCAAGACAAATTCTTCAAAACCTTCTGATCGGGAGTCAGACGCGCTACCGTTGCGCCTCGTGGTCCTGCACTTCTGGGAATTTGCCCTGCAATTCTGGGAATCTGCTGAGTTAGTTATAGGGTCTTGCAGTAGGGATTGCTTAATTTAAAAAAGACTTATGGTCAATTTAGGGTTTGTTTGACCTCGTCGTGATTTGAACACGCAACCTTCTGATCTGGAGTCAGACGCACTACCGTTGCGCCACGAGGTCCTGCACTTTTTGGAATTTTCCCTGCAATTCTGTGAATCTGCTGAGTTAGTTATAGGGTCTTGCAGTAGGGATTGCTTAATTTAAAAAAGACCTAAGGTCAATTTAGTGATTGTTTGACCTCGACGTGATTTGAACACGCAACCTTCTGATCTGGAGTCAGACGCGCTACCGTTGCGCCACGAGGCCCTACATTTCTGTGAATTTGCTGAGATAGTAATATGGGCTAGGGATTCCTTACTTTAAAAAGGGCTTACAGTCAAGTTAGTGATTGTTTGACCTCGACGTGATTTGAACACGCAACCTTCTGATCTGGAGTCAGACGCGCTACCGTTGCGCCACGAGGCCCTACATTTTTGTGAATTTGCTGAGATAGTAATATGGTCTTTGCAGTAAGGATTCATGAATTTTAAAAAAGACTTATGGTGAATTTAGGGATTGTTTGACCTCGACGTGATTTGAACACGCAACCTTCTGATCTGGAGTCAGACGCGCTACCGTTGCGCCACGAGGCCCTACATTTCTGTGAATTTGCTGAGATAGTAATATGGTCTTGGCAGTAAGGATTCATGAATTTTAAAAAAGACTTATGGTGAATTTAGGGATTGTTTGACCTCGACGTGATTTGAACACGCAACCTTCTGATCTGGAGTCAGACGCGCTACCGTTGCGCCACGAGGCCCTACATTTTTGTGAATTTGCTGAGATAGTAATATGGTCTTTGCAGTAAGGATTCATGAATTTTAAAAAAGACTTATGGTGAATTTAGGGATTGTTTGACCTCGACGTGATTTGAACACGCAACCTTCTGATCTGGAGTCAGACGCGCTACCGTTGCGCCACGAGGCCCTACATTTCTGTGAATTTGCTGAGATAGTAATATGGTCTTGGCAGTAAGGATTCATGAATTTTAAAAAAGACTTATGGTGAATTTAGGGATTGTTTGACCTCGACGTGATTTGAACACGCAACCTTCTGATCTGGAGTCAGACGCGCTACCGTTGCGCCACGAGGCCCTACATTTCTGTGAATTTGCTGAGATAGTAATATGGTCTTGACAGTAAGGATTCATGAATTTTAAAAAAGACTTATGGTGAATTTAGGGATTGTTTGACCTCGACGTGATTTGAACACGCAACCTTCTGATCTGGAGTCAGACGCGCTACCGTTGCGCCACGAGGCCCTACATATCTGTGAATTTGCTGAGATAGTAATATGGTCTTGGCAGTAAGGATTCATGAATTTTAAAAAAGACTTATGGTGAATTTAGGGATTGTTTGACCTCGACGTGATTTGAACACGCAACCTTCTGATCTGGAGTCAGACGCGCTACCATTGCGCCACGAGGCCCTACGTTTCTGTGAATTTGCTGAGATAGTAATATGGTCTTGGCAGTAAGGATTCATGAATTTTAAAAAAGACTTATGGTGAAATTAGGAAGTGTTTGACCTCGACATGATTTGAACACGCAACCTTCTGATCTGGAGTCAGACGCGCTACGAGGCCCTACATTTCTGTGAATTTGCTGAGATAGTAATATGGTCTAGGGATTCCTTACTTTAAAAAGGGCTTATAGTCAAGTTAGTGATTGTTTGACCTCGACGTGATTTGAACACGCAACCTTCTGATCTGGAGTCAGACGCGCTACCGTTGCACCACAAGGCCCTACATTTCTGTGAATTTGCTGAGATAGTAATATGGTCTAGGGATTCCTTACTTGAAAAAGGGCTTACAGTCAAGTTAGTGATTGTTTGACCTCGACGTGATTTGAACACGGAACCTTCTGATCTGGAGTCAGACGCGCTACCGTTGCGCCACTAGGCCCTACATTTCTGTGAATTTGCTGAGATAGTAATATGGTCTTGGCAGTAAGGATTCATGAAAAGTAATATGGTCTAGGGATTCCTTACTTTAAAAAGGGTTTATAGTCAAGTTAGTGATTGTTTGACCTCGACAGGATTTGAACACGCAAACTTCTAATCTGGAGTCATTCGCGCTACCGTTGCGCCACGAGGCCCTACATTTCTGTGAATTTGCTGAGATAGTAATATGGGCTAGGTATTCCTTACTTTAAAAAGGGCTTACAGTCAAGTTAGTGGTTGTTTGACCTCGACGTGATTTGAACACGCAACCTTCTGATCTGGAGTCAGACGCGCTACCGTTGCGCCACGAGGCCCTACATTTCTGTGAATTTGCTGAGATAGTAATATGGTCTTGGCAGTAAGGATTCATGAATTTTAAAAAAGACTTATGGTGAATTTAGGGATTGTTTTACCTCGACGTGATTTGAACACGCAACCTTCTGATCTGGAGTCAGACGAGCTACCGTTGCGCCACGAGGCCCTGCACTTCTGGGAATTTGCCCTGCAATTCTGTGAATCTGCTGAGTTGGTTATAGGGTCTTGCAGTAGGGATTGCTTAATTTAAAAAAGACTTATGGTCAATTTAGGGATTGTTTGACCTCGACGTGATTTGAACACGCAACCTTCTGATCTGGAGTCAGACGCGATACCGTTGCGCCACGAGGTCCTGCACTTCTGGGAATTTGCCCTGCAATTCTGTGAATCTGCTGAGTTAGTTATAGGGTCTTGCAGTAGGGATTGCTTAATTTAAAAAAGACCTATGGTCAATTTAGGGATTGTTTGACCTCGATGTGATTTGAACACACAACCTTCTGATCTGGAGTCAGATGTGCTACCGTTGCGCCACGAGGTCCTGCACTTCTGGGAATTTGCCCTGCAATTCTGTGAATCTGCTGAGTTAGTTATAGGGTCTAGCAGTAGGGATTGCTTAATTTAAAGAAGACTTATGGTCAATTGAGGGATTGTTTGACCTCGGTGTGATTTGAACACGCAACCTTCTGATCTGGAGTCAGACGCGCTACCGTTGCGCCTCGAGGTCCTGCACTTCTGGGAATTTGGCCTGCAATTCTGTGAATCTGCTGAGTTAGTTATAGGGTCTTGCAGTAGGGATTGCTTAATTTAAAAAAGACTTATGGTCAATTGAGGGATTGTTTGACCTCGATGTGATTTCAAACACGCAACCTTCTGATCTGGAGTCAGACGCGCTACCATTACACCACGAGGTCCTGCACTTCGGGGAATTTGCCCTGCAATTCTGGGAATTTGCCCTGCAATTCTGGGAATTTGCCCTGCAATTCTGTGAATCTGCTGAGTTAGTTATAGGGTCTTGCAGTAGGGATTGCTTAATTTAAAAAAGACTTATGGTGAATATAGGGATTGTTTGACCTCAACGTGATTTGAACACGCAACCTTCTGATCTGGAGTCAGACGCACTACCGTTGCGCCACGAGGCCCTATGTTTCTGTGAATTTGCTGAGATAGTAATATGGTCTTGGCAGTAAGGATTCATGAATTTTAAAAAAGACTTATGGTGAATTTAGGGATTGTTTGACCTCAACGTGATTTGAACACGCAACCTTCTGATCTGGAGTCAGACGCGCTACCGTTGCGCCATGAGGCCCTACATTTCTGTGAATTTGCTGAGATAGTAATATGGTCTAGGGATTCCTTACTTTAAAAAGGGCTTACAGTCAAGTTAGTGATTGTTTGACCTCGACGTGATTTGAACACGCAACCTTCTAATCTGGAGTCAGACGCGCTACCGTTGCGCCACGAGGACCTATGTTTCTGTGAGTTTGCCCTGCAATTCTGTGAGTTTGCTGAGATATTAATATGGTCTAGCAGTAAGGATTCATGAATTTTAAAAAAGACTTATGGTCAATTTAGGGATTGTTTGACCTCGACGTGATTTGAACACGCAACCTTCTGATCTGGAGTCAGACGCGATACCGTTGCGCCACAAGGTCCTGCACTTCTGGGAATTTGCTGAGATAGTAATATGGTCTTGGCAGTAAGGATTCATGAATTTTAAAAAAGACTTATGGTGAAATTAGGAATTGTTTGACCTCGACGTGATTTGAACATGCAACCTTCTGATCTGGAGTCAGACGCGCTACCGTTGCGCCACGAGGCCCTACATTTCTGTGAATTTGCTGAGATAGTAATATGGTCTTGGCAGTAAGGATTCATGAATTTTAAAAAAGACTTATGGTGAAATTAGGGATTGTTTGACCTCGACGTGATTTGAACACGCAACCTTCTGATCTGGAGTCAGACGCACTACCGTTGCGCCACGAGGCCCTACGTTTCTGTGAGTTTGCCCTGCAATTCTGTGAATCTGCTGAGTTAGTTATAGGGTCTTGCAGTAGGGATTGCTTAATTTAAAAAAGACTTATGGTCAATTTAGGGATTGTTTGACCTCGACGTGATTTGAACACGCAACCTTGTGATTTGGAGTCAGACGCGCTACCGTTGCGCCACGAGGCCCTACATTTCTGTGAATTTGCTGAGATAGTAATATGGTCTTGGCAGTAAGGATTCATGAATTTTAAAAAAGACTTATGGTGAAATTAGGAATTGTTTGACCTCGACGTGATTTGAACACGCAACCTTCTGATCTGGAGTAAGACGCGCTACGAGGCCCTACATTTCTGTGAATTTGCTGAGATAGTAATATGGTCTAGGGATTCCTTACTTTAAAAAGGGCTTACAGTCAAGTTAGTGATTGTTTGACCTCGACGTGATTTGAACACGCAACCTTCTGATCTGGAGTCAGACGCGCTACGAGGCCCTACATTTCTGTGAATTTGCTGAGATAGTAATATGGTCTAGGGATTCCTTACTTTAAAAAGGGCGTACAGCCAAGTTAGTGATTGTTTGACCTCGACGTGTTTTGAACACGCAAACTTCTAATCTGGAATCATACGCGCTACCGTTGCACCACGAGGCTCTACGTTTCTGTGAGTTTGCCCTGCAATTCTGTGAATTTGCTGAGCTAGTTATAGGTTCCTGCAGTTGGGATTCCTTAATTTAAGAAAGACATATTGTCAAATTAGGGATTGTTTGACCTCGACGTGATTTGAACACGCAACCTTCTGATCTGGAGTCAAACGCGCTACCGTTGCGCCACGAGGTCCTGCACTTCTGGGAACTTGCTGAGATAGTAATATGGTCTAGTAGTAAGGATTCATGAATTTTATAAAAGGCTAATGGTCAAATTAGGGATTATTTGACCTCGACGTGATTTGAAAACGCAACCTTCTTATCTGGTGTCAGACCGTTGCATGTACCGTCGCGCCACGAGAACATGCATGTCTTTAAATTTGCTTAGATAGTAATAATGGTCTAGCAGTAAGGATTCATGAATTTTATAAGAGCTTTGCTGGCAAACTAGGGATTGTTTGACCTTGACGTGATTTGAACACACAACCTTCTGATCTGGAGTCAGACGCGCTACCGTTGCGCCACAATGTCCTGTAAAACTGGGACTTTGCCATGCACTTCTGTGATTTTGCTGAGATAGTAATATGGTCTAGCAGTAAGGATTCATGAATTTTCTCAAAGACTTGCGGTCAAATTAGGGATTGTTTGACCTCGACGTGATTTGAACACGCAACCTGCTGATCTGGAGTCAGACGCGCTACCGTTGCGCCACGAGGCTCTACATTTCTGTGAATTTTCTGAGATAGTAATATGGTCTTGGGATTCATTAATTTAAAAAAGACTTATGGTCAAATTAGTTATTGTTTGACCGCGACATGTTTTGAACACGTAACCATTGCGCCACGAGAACATGCGTTTCTATAGGTTTGCTGAGATAGTAATATGGTCTAGCAGTAAGGATTCATGAATTTTAAAAAAGACTTATGGTCAAATTAGGGTTTGATTGACCTCGACGTGATTTGAACACGCAACCTTCTGATGTAGAGTCAGAAACGCTACCATTGCGCCACGAGAACATGCGTTTTTTGAGTTTTATATGAATTTTATAAAAGACTTAAGGTCAAATCATTCAAACAGCCGAGTAAATATTGATCAGACTTTGACCCCAACATGATTTGAACACGCAAACGTCTGATCTGGAGTCAGACGGACCACGGTTGTGTTCTCTAAAAGTAATTAATCCTAAAAAAAATTTTTTTTTTATTTACAGATATAAAATATGCGTGTACATTTTCTGCCTCGCTCAATAATTTCTTACTGTGAGCCTGAGTAATGAATCTTTTTAGAAGTTGACTCTAACAATGCGAAACACAAGTAAAGAAACTGATTTCACAACTTCTGTCCATTCAGTAAATACGCCAACTGACCTGCGGTTTATGGGGAAAATATCTAGTGCTTGCTTTCAGAAAAATCCTCTTGCAGCAGCAGTCTCATTATGAGGGGGTTTTAAAGCTGAGCCGGTAACGAATTTGGAGCTCAACAGACACAGATACGCAGCATTTTCTTGACAGAATCCACTACACAAAGGCATTTATTAACATAATTAATGTATCCACTCAACGATTCATTGAAGACGATGAACCGAAGATACTCTATACTACTTTCAATATTTATCTGTCAAGGTTATACAATGCTGGCTCAGGTGAGTTATATTTATTAAGTATTCCATAAATAGCAGAAAATTCTGTAACCTGAAAAAGAGCAAAGAGTAGGAGTTCACTATGATATTTGCTGCAAGCCAACTAACAGACCTGTCTCAGGACAAGACACAGTTGTTAAATTAAATTGCTCAAGTCACGTTTTAGTACAAAAGAGTTCATTCAGAGTAGGTCAAGGGTTAAAGCTAAACGCATGTGTATGTCATTGTATTTTGGCCACTCTTTTATTATTATAATGCAGAACGAGATGATGGTATCAAATTATTCATAAGCTACTGCAAAAGTATCTTTTATTGTAAATGCATCTGATTTTATCGGAATTTGTAGGAGGCCTAACAGCAGCACCAGACCAGGTTTTTTTTCTTGTATGATAAAATATACAAAAATGAGTCCATATATTTTTAAGTTCTTGTCTTTGACATAAAATCTTTAAATAAAATTGTGAAAAGTCTTTCAGTCTGATAGACTGTAGGCTTACTGTGTGACTATTGCACATTCTACACAACCACTCTATTCAGAGGGATTTGAGGATAAACAACATGGAATGTTTTGATGTACTCTTAAAGAGAACACTGTTACCCCGAACATCAACAGCTTCTGGTACTGCCCTACTAATGCGTCTCCAACACTGCTGCTCTCTCAGTTAACCAGCCGGTTTTCAAGAAGTTCAAATATTTATCCTGCTTACATAAGTCAAAAAGAAACAATAAAAGGAAATACAATCTTTGTCGTTTTAAGGAAAAAGACAAGCAATATTTCATGCTTAGATCATGAAAGTTTCATGATAACCAGATCCACTGACACCAATTACTGTGGAACACATGAACCAACTGGAAGACATTATAGGAACCTAATATTTCTTCATCATTCAGACACTCTTTCTAGGGTCCTATATACCACTTTTCCAGACCATGTTTTCAGATTTGTCATTACTCTATGCAGTTATGTCATTATAATGTCACTATGTCATTATAATGTATGCAGGTCCTTGTAATGAGAACCTGTGGACAAATAAATCTAGAGACGGTTGATGGAAATATATAAAGAGTTATCAATCCTTTGTTTTCCTTTTTACAGTAAGCCAGGTGAGGAACACTGCAGCTAAAGTTTTAATGTGCTTCACTTTTTTCCTATACTGTAGTTTTTTGTTGATATTTATGATTAATGTCATTGAAGGAGATTAAAGTAATGTTCATACAGACAATGAATGCACAATGCAATGTTTTGAACATTGGACAGCCTGTGTAACGTTATGACCGTTTTGAAATTTGTGGGTAACACTATGTTGACCCATACAGAAAAAAAAAATATTGAAATATATTTAAAAGTGTCAAAAATATATGTGGCATATATTCCAAATACATTGAAATATATTTGCATTGTTGTTCACTTATATTTATCATTTTGAAATATATTCTGAAATATAACAAAAATATATGATGTTAAGTGTGAAATATATTTACATTTATAACATGTATTGTAAAATATATGACAAAATATATGGTCATAAAATGTTTAGCTTGCTAAAGAAGAGTCGAAAATGTATTTTGATCATAGTAATTCCTCTACCTTTTCCCCAATACACAACAGTAGGCTACCATATTCCACTACTGTATTATGACACACAGCTATAATAAATACTGTACTTACATTTAAATGACTGCAATGTAAAATGACAGATAGTTGCTTTCCTAGGACTATTAGGCCATATTAGGTGGCACGTACCTAACACTAAGTGCAATTATTAGATTTATTGTTGTTTTATTGACATCTTTCCTGAAGTCATTTAAATATTGAAAATATGCACAATATTTATGATGCAAGTATAACAGTGACACTCCAACAGTGAAGTGCACTTAAACAATAGATATAACTCAGTGTCTAACACTGCATACACACACTATTAAATAACTGTATTCAATTCTGTAAAAATAGGGAAAAAAACTCTGCATTCTGTGTTATTTCCTACATAAAATTGTCATTTTAGGCCAATAAAGTCAGTAAAGGGGCAGCCATGGCCTACTGGTTAGGGCTTCGGGCTTTGGGCTTGTAACCGAAGGGTTGCTGGTTCGATCCCCGACCAGTAGGAAAAATGTGGGTGAGGGAAGTGGTAGAGCACTGCTTTCTCATGCCCACAACCACAGCTGAAGTGGTCTATCTAAAAAAATAAACTGAAAATGTGTTGTTTGTGGGGTGGTGTGGCGCAATGGATAAGACACATGCCTTTGGTGTGAGAGACCCGGGTTCAAATCCACTGTGAGACACCAATGTGTCCCTGAGCAAGACACTTAACCCCTAGTTGCTCCAGAGGCGTGTGATCCTTGACATATATAGCAATTGTAAGTCGCTTTGGATAAAAGCGTCAGCTAAAGGAATAAATGTAATGTTTGTTTGTGAAAATGTTAACTTTTTAAATTTCAAAATATATTACAAATGAAACAGTTTGCACAAGTTAAAACATATATGAACATATATGTAAACATATATTTACATATATTTAACTAAAATATATATATTGGGCCAATATCAAATATTTGCATATATATTCCAAAAATATATTTTGAAAATACATTTCAAATATATTTCTTTTGTGTATGGGGATGGTCCATTTTAGATATTTTACTAACTATGAGTAAATGTGCAACTACATGTCAACTAGCAGTCATTAGAGTATCAGTAGCCTACTGTCTGCTAACTTAATTAGGTCATCATCACTTAATCAGACTAAGCTTTATACTTAACTTCTCGATCGTTTAAAAGAGAATGTCCTGATGCAGTTTGTTGAGGCTTTAGTGGATCTTTGCTGGAAGTTGTATTGATGAGACACAGAACCGGTTTGATGCTGAGCGTCTGATGAATGAAAAGACTAGACCTGACCCTGAATCTGAACCTTTGTGTTCTTAGATAGGGATCTATGATGTTTCAGAGGTCCGGTTCTGAATCTGATTCCTCAGACACCGGGTGCCGGGTCGCTTGTAGAGTGAGGGACTAGTGGATTCTTTATGAAATATAATGCCTGATCTCTTTTAGCCACGACAGCCTGTTTTTACTGTACTGGATGCTACCGTATGGATCTGAACATGTTGTGCAAAAACAGTCAATTCTGCGTCTGTGATGGTAATATGCATGTTTTTTTTTAGGACTGTCCCGGTAAGCGAGACCTACAGAACTCAATTCAACAGGCTCACAAACTGCTTTCATCACAGGAATCTTCATACTTGCAGAGTCTTCGTAATTTGAGGAAGACACTCAACCTCCTGCATGACAGCATTGCAAGCCGGCCCGCTAAACCAAAGAACTGTAAGTAAATGACAGTTCAAACTGAATAACATGAGGCACACATGCTTAATTTAGTTTAAAGTGTGCACACTGTTTGTTGTTGTCTTCCACAGTCACTTGCCCTGAGCTGGAGCCTCCTGTGAACGGCAGAAAGCTGGGGACGACTCTGTCGGCTGGCCATGAAGTGCACTTCATCTGTGACGCGGGCTTCGAGCTGCTGGGCTCCGAGACGAGACAGTGTAAAGACTCGCTCAGCTGGAGTGGACATCAGCCCGTCTGCAAAGGTGTCCGCACTTAAACACTCCTTTATTCAGTCCATCTAAAGCCTCCTCGGTGCCAGCTGTCTCTGAGGGGCAGTCGTCTCAGTCTGTGGGTGACAAAATGGCTCTTTCTAGGAAACCAGGTGCATTTTCCACTTGGTATTTTATGTAGTTGTAAAAATATTTTAAAGATTCTATCAGAAAAAGAATGTCTTTAAATGCCATTTCAAGTTGAAATACACTATTTGGCCAAACGTTTGCGATACACCTGCTTCTAATGAACATGTTTGGCTATTGAAGTAACTCCACTGAAAACATCTTAATGCTCTAGAACAGGGGTGTCCAAACTCGGTCCTGGAGGGCCACTGTCCTGCAGAGTTTAGCTCCAACCCCAATTAAACACACCTGAACCAGATAATCAGACCTTTATTATCTGGTTCAGGTGTGTTTAATTGGGGTTGGAGCTAAACTCTGCAGGACAGTGGCCCTCCAGGACTGAGTTTGGACACCCCTGCTCTAGAATGTCACACTTCCAGCTGTGCTGCAGTGGCTTAGTGAAGGTCCTCTTCTCTTCCAGCATGTCAACACAAGGTGAAGTCCTAACAGAAATGATTTACAGAGTCTTGTAAGAACTTGACTAACCTATAAGACCAGACCCGAACCCCTGTTTAACACATAGATGCAGGTAAGTAGGCTGAACTTTAGTGCGCAGATGTGGTAATGATCAGTCAAAGACGACGGAGGCAATGAAGGACATGAAGAAGATCAGGATCTTAACAGTGTGTAGAAAACCACTGAGTGTTTGCAGTGAGTAAATGCAGTACTTGATTGGTTGTGTTTGCAGGTGGATATTATTAGATGTGATTTGGCATATTTCAATATGCTATATATTATTTCAATTATGTTTCATGTTGGATATATAATCCATGGAAATGTAAATAACTGGTAACCAGAAGGAACAGTGAACTGACGTCTAAAGCTTTTCAACCCTTCTGCTTGATGTCAGTAGGGTTCGCCAATGCAGACATCGTATTGAGGAACAGCACGAGTTTAAGGAGTGCTTAGATTCAGTAACTCACTGTACGTTTAGTGTAAAGTACACATGGTGCAACATAATATTGTGATACTGATAGCCATTAGACTGTCATTTACTCAACCTCATGTTGTTCCAAACCTGTATGCAAAGGACTGGTTAAGGTTAACATTTATTGAATGAACAAGAAATAAAAGCTAAAAAGTCTTTGGAATGACATGAGGGTGAGGAAATAATGACAGAAGTGTTATTTTGGGGGGATAATCTATTTAAATACCCTTTAATTACTGAGTTTTACAGACTGAGTAGTAGTTTGTACGTCCCTTGTGTGAACCCTAGAGTTTAAGATCTTACAGACGGCTGGTGGAAACCTTCCATCTTCTCTGTCATCACAACTATCTTTCTGTTCCACTCTAGAGAAGTTTTCTCTTGAAAACCTGTAAACTTCTCGAATGACATACTCTATAATTTTATATAACTCTTTACATTTGTATTTAAAGGTGCTGTAAGCATGTTTTCAATGGACAAAATGTTGCCACTACCTGACAGATACAAAATATTAACAAAAGCACGTGGACTGTCCCTTCCAGCGGTCAGAACTTTGTTGCAGCAGATTGTGGAGAGTCTTTGCTTTTCCAACATGTTAATTCTGTTGTGCACAAAACGAGGTCCATATAGACACGGTTTACTACACAAAGCCTAGACCTGAACCCCGAAACACCATTGAGATGAGCGATAAGTGAGTGATGATGAGATGAGTGAGGTCTGACTGTTGGTTATTTCATTTCAAAAGCATGAATTCCTGTCTTTACTGCTTTACAGCTTCCGTTCTTCCACTAAATGTTGAACAAAGATTTGCTCCATTCAGACACGCTCAGTGAAGTCAAGGGCTGGTTTTCCAGTTGATCCTGCTGAGATTCTCTGGGCTTTGGGCAGATCAGCCCAGTTCTTCTACACCAGACTTATTAGATGAACTTGTCTTGTGCACAGAGACGTTGACATGCTGGAGCAGATAAAGACCTTCTCCAAACTGCTGAAGCACAGAATAGTGTAGAATGTCATCATATTGTGTAGCATCAAGACTTCATTCATTCGAAGGGAGAATCACTGAAGCGGATGCAGTGAGAAAACACACATCTCTGTGACAGCACTAAAGAAGAATCTGACCGAATGACATCGCTTACAGCAACTTTACCTTCTCGGTTAGGGTTTTGCTTATAGACTCTGAATCCTCACTGTCTTTCTCTCCTCTCTAAGATATCGACGAGTGTCTGTCATCACCTTGTGCCAACGGAGGAACTTGTAGAGACGAGGTGAATGGATTCAGCTGTTTCTGTGGCCAGGGCTGGGCTGGACCTTCCTGCGACTCTCCAACGCCCACATGTTGGTTTGCATTTCATCAGAAGCTTTTTTGAGCACATTTACAGGCCCCGTTTTTGACATAAAAAGATGTTACCAGGCCTATGAAAGAATAAACTTCTGAACTGCACCTTGGATGAATAAGACACACACATGTTTAAACATCAGTAAATGACGCAGTGGCTCAGACCTGCTGTAACAGAAACATATTTATCCTCCCTAAACCAGCTCTCAAAATATAGCCAGTGAAATTTGGCAAAACTGTAAAATGTTGTGTTATACCCTTGAAAATCAGATTACAGCTTCTGTTCAATCTCCACATGCCAAAAAAAAAAAAACGCCTCAAGATATGTCTGCTGATCAATCAAAGGTGAAATACGATCCCGTCACATCACATATGGCTAGCATCTGTTCATACCCCTCAAACAGAGGCCGTTAGAGAGTATATTTGGGCATGTTCAGTAGTCCTTCATCTGGGATCAGGGCTGTAGAAACATTATAAACCTTCACCTTAGATCACACTTATCAATTAAAGGATATTTAAAAATCCCAAAAGGGTTTGCTTTCGCAAGTTGTTGTTTGTTTGAGTACTTGCACAAAAACACATTTTAATTGAATTATTTAATTACTAATGAACATTCCCTCTAGTCAGTGGCGGATCCTGGTCGAAGTCCTTTTCACATCAAGTCCAAACACTCATCCACAGAATCTGACATTCCAGTAAAATGATAAAATATTGTGCAATCAGATGCACCTGTTCCTGATATACATGCTCTGACAAACAGCTGCAATTTTAATTCGATTGTTAAAAAAGGTTCTGTGACGGTTTCAAGACAGCAAGCAATAGCTCATTACACTCAAGAGGTGTTTTTACTTGTACAAGAACTTGCATTTGTTTTAGTAAAATTGTCAGAGTGTATTGCTTGAATATATTCTCGGTGAGAACTTTTGACATTATTCTGTTTGACGTTATTAAACATTATTTCTATACACTCTTTGCATGTGCATTGAGATGTGTTGAGCATAAACCAGGCTTCATGCTGAAATCTGAGGATTGTCTCTGGTGCACACCTGACACTTTACCTGCTCTTGAAATCGGATTCTCTCTGCAGTTTTTGTGAACGTAATGAACACGTCCCCTGATGGCGAAGCCTCCTCCTTCCCTCAGTCCCACTCGTCCGCTTTCCTCCGCCAGCCCAGGTGTAGTCGGATCCAGGGAACGACACACTGCACCTGTGAGCCGGGGTTCTCCATCTCCGGCCGAGATAACAGCGTCTGCACAGGTGCGCTTCTTCAGCCATCACTGTCACCAAACACACTCAAGGAAGACACTGTTTATTAGTGGTCAAAGATTGAAATCCCATCTAATGAGACCCGTACTGGTCAAGCTCAAAACTCAATCTCTCCCGTTATTTTGCGACGGGTCTTCGATGGCAAACACCCCATTTCTATTAGTCATGGCCACTTTATTCTTCACCAGCTTGTGATGTTTTTGGTCTCTGTCTTTGGGACCAGCGATGCTGATCTTTTCACTAGGGACACAAATACTCTTCTTCCGTCCAATGACGTGTTTGTTTCAACCTGCTCGTTCCTGTATGTTTTCTCCTAGACATAGATGAGTGTAAGCTGTTCCACATGGGGCAGGCGGGCCGTCTCTGCTTACACACGTGTGTTAACACTGCCGGTGGATACAGATGCTCCTGTCCTGCCGGTTACAACCTGACCCGTGATGGACGGAACTGCAAAGGTCATTCAGTAACAGCAAAAGATGCACTTGGGAAACACTACAGTCTCGATTCTGATCCTGTTTTTCCTTCCAGATATCGACGAGTGTGGATCCAGGCAGAACGACTGCACACGTGACCAGCTCTGCATCAACACCTACGGGGGTTTTCAGTGTGTTAAAGTGGAGTGTCCACAGATGAGGAACGCCAGCTACGCCAAAACCTCTCCAACGTAAGCAACAGTCTACGAAGCATCTTTATTTAAAGGGATGGTTCAGAGTAAAATCAACCTAGGGTCCTTTGCACCATGACCTCGAGCCGAACACCCCCCCAGAAGCCTTTTTTCCCTTGGTTGTACTGTATAAGTTTGGTACCATTCTGGGCATTATTAGTGGGTAATTTACGAGATACATCCTTGGATCCGTTAGCGCCTGCACTAAGCCATCCAGCTGATTTCTCTATATAAGCTCTAACTTTAATAATGTTCAACCAAGGGAAAAAAGGCTTCTGGGGGGTGTTCGGCTCGAGGTCATGGTGCAAAGGACCAAAGGTTGATTTTACTCCGAACCATCCCTTTTTAGTTAGTTAGTTAGTTTGGGATAGTTCACCCAAAAATTTTAATTACCCCATGATTTACTCACCCTCAAGTCATCCTAGGTGTATATGATATTCTTCTTTCAGACGAATACAATCAGTATACCGCGAACCAGTGAGAACGCTGATGGCGCACATGTGTATTACGAGTTCAGTCTATAGGGATGCGCGTTTGAATATATGTGCGCAGGCGTGTAGTCCTTCCCTACAAATCAAACCTCAACAAACTACTTGTCTGGCCTTAAAATTTATAATACAGAATTGTAGCTTCCGCATAGCCACGCGAACCGGAATTATCCCGACAACGCTTTATCTGTAGAGAGGTAAAGGGAGGGGAGGGAGGCCTTCACAGGGAAGAGCCTAGTTGACATTTCAGGACTGCGTTATTGTCGCATCCAGGCGCAGGTCCTTCATCAGATCTGGAGTGTGTGTGTGAGTGTGTGTCCAGGCGCAGATCCTTCATCCGATCTGGATACCGCCTGGATCCGGCGGACTGTGGTAAACCTCGGGATAAACAGAGAGACTAATATTAGCGTAGACGCCATTCTTCTTATGATGTAACGAGTACATCAGGATTTATGGAAAGTGTTCCCGGTTCCGGCTGACCTGATCTATGCAGCCTAACATTGAATTATAGAAGTCTATAATGTGTTATGTGTATGCTAGGTCAAAGAGATGTGTTTTTAGTCTAGCTTTGAAATTACAGAGTGTGTCTGCTTCCCGGACAATGTTAGGAAGACTGTTCCAGAGTTGTGGTGCTAAATAGGAGAAGGATCTACCGCCAGCAGTCGATTTTGATATTCTAGGTATTATCAACTGGCCAGAATTTTGAGATCGCAATAGACGTGAAGGACTATAATGCGTTAAGAGCTCGCTCAAGTACTGGGAAGCTAAACCATTTAGTGCTTTGTAAGTAATCAGCAATATTTAAAAATGTATACGATGTTTAATAGGGAGCCAGTGCAGTGTTGACAGAACTGGGCTAATATGGTCATACTTCCTGGTTCTGGTAAGAACTCGAGCTGCTGCGTTTTGAACTAGCTGTAGTTTGTTTATTAAGCGTGCAGGGCAACCACCCAGTAGAGCATTACAATAATCTAGCCTTGAGGTCATTAACTGATTGTTCTGCATTTGTCAATGAGAGCATATGGCGTAATTTAGATATAATTTTAAGATGGAAAAATGCGGTTTTACAGATACTAGACACGTGACTTTTAAATGAAAGATTGGTATCAAAGAGCAAACCCAGTTTCCTAACCGACGACGAAGACTTAACAGAGCAGCCATCAAGTGTTAGACAGTATTCTATTATTACGTGAGGAGGTTTTTTGTCCAATCATTAGAATCTCTGTTTTTTTCAGAATTAAGTAATAGGAAATTACTAGTCATCCAGTTTTTTATATCAGCTATACATTCCGTTAATTTTGTGAATTGGTAAGTTTCGTCAGGCGGTGAAGAAATATAGAGCTGAGTATCATCAGCATAACAGTGAAAACTAATTCCACGCTTCCTAATGATATCTCCCAAGGGTAGCATGTACAGAGTGAACAGCAGCGGTCCTAGTACTGAGCCTTGTGGTACACCATACTGAACTTGTGATCGATGAGACATCTCTTCATTTACTGCTACAAACTGATAACGGTCAGATAAGTATGATTTAAACCATGCTAATGCAATTCCACTAATGCCAACATAATTTTCGAGTCTATTTAAAAGAATGTTGTGGTCAATAGTGTCAAATGCAGTACTAAGATCGAGTAACACTAATAGAGAGACACAACCACGATCGGATGATAAGAGCAAATCATTTGTGACTCTAACGAGAGCTGTCTCAGTACTATGGTACGGTCTAAATCCTGACTGAAAAACTTCTCAGTTATAATTTCTTTCTAAAAAGGAACATAGTTGTGAGGATACCGCCTTTTCTAGTATCTTAATCCAGCTTAAAGGTTTTTGGTACGTATCCTAGAGACAAAGATGAATTAATGATATTAAGAAAAGGATCTATGACCTCTGGGAGCATCTCTTTCAGTAGCTTAGTCGGTATAGGGTCTAACATACATGTTGCCGATTTAGATGATTTAACGAGTTTAACGAATTCTTCCTCTCCTATAGCAATGAATGAATCTAATCTTTCCTCAGGGAGACTACAATGCTCTCCCTGATGCGATACTGTAGTAGACGGTTGCATAGTTATAATTTTCTCCCTGACATTATCAATCTTGAAGAAAGTTCATAAAGTCATTACTGCTGTGCTACTTGGAAACTTCTGGGCTTGAAGCTTTATTTTTCATTAGTTTAGCCACTGTTTCAAATAAATACCTAGGGTTTTGTTTATTTTCTTCTAATAGGGTTGAAAAATAAGCAGATCTAGCAGCTTTTAAGGCCTCTCTGTAAGCAATCGAGCTCTCTTTCCATGAGATGCGAAATACCTCTAGTTTTGTTTTCTTCCAGTTGCGCTCCATCTTTCTGGCTGCTCTCTTAAGGGCCCGAGTGTGCTCGTTGTACCACGGCGTTGGACTATTTTCTTTAATCTTCTTTAAGCGCAACGGAGCAACTGTGTCTAAAGTGCTGGAAAAGAGAGAGTTAAAAGTTTCTGTTGCAATATCGAGTTCTTCTAAGCTATCTGGGATGCTGAGGAGATGAAACTGATCAGGAAGATTATTAATAAAGCAATCTTTAGTGGCAGAAGTGATAGGTCTAACATATTTGTAACACGGAGTCGACTTTGCAGCCTTGGCTAAATGAAGTTTACACGAGACTAGATAATGATCTGAGATGTCATCGCTCTTCTGCAGAATTTCAACAGCATCAACATTTATTCCATGTGATAATATTAGATCTAGAGTATGATTACGACAATGAGTAGGTCCCGACACGTGTTGTCTAACTCCAATAGAGTTCAGGATGTCTTTAAATGCCAATCCCAATGCATCTTTTCGTTATCCACATATTAAAATCACCAATAATTATGACTTTATCTGCAGCCAGAACTAACTCTGATAGAAAGTCAGCAAATTCTTTGATAAAGTCTGTATGGTGCCCTGGTGGCCTGTATACAGTAGCCAGCACAAATCTCAAATGTGATTTATCATTTACACTATATATTGCTATATTAAGCACCAACACTTCAAAAGAATTATATTTTAAACTTGACTTCTTAGTCATTTTGAAAATATTACAATAGATTACAGCAACACCTCCCCCTTTGCCTTTCAGACGAGGTTCATGTTTATAACTGTAATCTTGCGGGGTGGACTCATTTAAAGTAATGTAATCGTTTGGTTTTAGCCAGGTTTCTGTCAAACACAGCACATCTAGGTTATAGTCTGTAATCATATCATTAACAATAAGTGGATTTGGAGTTTTGGGATTGAATCAGCAACCCAAGTTTTATCATTTATCGTTTGTATTATATCTGTTTTTTATTTGTTGAACATCAATTACATTTTTACCCTTAGATGGGTTTAGGAGTTATTCGGGGAACAGACACAGTCTCTATATGATGATATCTAGGTGAAAGAGGCTCTATGTGATGGGATTTATCTGACCTTGGTGACGTGAGGCCGCTAGCAGACGGTTGGTTTAGCCAGTCTGTCTGCTTCCTGACCTGAGCCCCAGATTGTCATGTTTGAGCTCTAAGACTATGTGCTATATTACTAGAGAGAAGAGCAGCACCATCCCAGGAGGGATGAATACCATCTCTTTTCAACAGGTCAGGTTTGCCCCAAAAACTTTTCCAATTGTCTATGAATTCTATATTATTTTGCAGACACCACTTAGACAGCCAGCCATTGAGTGAGGACAATCTACTAACTATCTCATCACTCCTGTGAACAGGAAGGGGGCCAGAGCAAATTACAGTGCCTGACATCGTACTTGCGAGTTCACACACCTCTTTAACGTTCATTTTAGTGATCTCCGACTGGCGGAGTCTAACATCATTAGTGCCGACGTGAATAATAATCTTAGAGAATTTACGATTAGCATTAGCCAGCACTTTTAAATTTGCTTTGATGTCAGGCGCTCTGGCTCCCGGCAAACATGTGACTATGGTGGCTGGTGTCTCTATTTTCACGTTCCGTTTTATAGAATCGCCAATAACTAGGGCACAATCAACAGGATTCTCAGTGGGTGTTTCACTGAGAGGGGAGAATTCACTGGTAATCGGAACGGAAGAGCAGTGTTTTGTCCCGTGACTACAGCGCCTCACCGTCACCCAGTTGCCCTGCTGCACGGGCTCTACAGCCGGAACCGAACAATGTACAGAGTTCACTATGCTAGTCGCATCCAAAGCAGTATCTAAAGCCCTTGCACTCTTACAATTAACCTCGAGTAAAGCTTGGATGCGTGTCTCTAGTTATGAAATCTTCCCTGTCAGCTTTACTATCTCCCTGCTTTTATCACATGTAAATCCTGTGTTGACAGAGAAGGCTATGCTATACATGTTACATGAGGTGCAGGTGACAATAAGAGGAGAAGATGACATGACTCACTGTGTTTGTTGACTGATCCTACCCACCTAAGGTTTGATGAACTTGTAAAAGGCGCGAGAGAAAAATAAATAAAGAGCGCACGGATAGCACGCTAACAGGCTAGCGAATTACTAGCATGTTGTGCTAGCAATAACGATTTAGATTGAAGCTAGCGATGTCAGGTTAATGTGTCATGTTGAGTAAGCTATATTTAGCAGTATAAACAACAAGGAATGATAGTAAATAATGATTCAAAACAGAAAGATATACGAAGCTTACAGACGCACACCAACTCAGCAGCAGCAACGAGGCAGGCAGGAGCAACCGATCAGACAGCAATCAATCAGCAATCGATCAACAGTAACACTTGATGATGAATGACATAGATGTAGGAGTAGCGTAAGCTTTGACGCCTCTCGTGGTTCAATCAAACAGGGCTGGGACACAAACTCAAGCTCCTCCCACATTTCTCTTTGAAAATTCGCGTTTTAGACTTCTAATTCGTGACTGGTGTTTTGTTTCGCTCTATCCTCTGAGCTTCCGCATTCGTCAATGCATCATGCAATCGATGCGTCTGCCGGAATTGGCCGTATGCCCGAAGCTAGTTATTTTAGTTGATAAACTTTTAATTATGGATATTTGTCATGCACAAGCGCATGGCTTCGCTTCAGAAGGCCTTTATTAACCTGCCGGAGCCGTGTAGCACTTTTATGATGGATATATGCACTTTTATGATGGATATATGCACTTTTATGATGGATAGATCCACTTTAATCATGGATAGATGCACTTTTATCATGGATAGATGCACTTTTATCATGGATAGATGCACTTTTATCATGTGGATAGATGCACTTTTATCATGGATAGATGCACTTTCATCATGGATAGATGCACTTTTATCATGGATAGATGCACTTTTATGATGATAGATGCACTTTTATGATGATAGATGCACTTTCATCATGGATAGATGCACTTTTATCATGGATAGATGCACTTTCATCATGGATAGATGCACTTTTATGATGATAGATGCACTTTTATCATGGATAGATGCACTTTCATCATGGATAGATGCACTTTTATGACGATAGATGCACTTTTATCATGGATAGATGCACTTTTATGATGATAGATGCACTTTTATCATGGATAGATGCACTTTCATCATGGATAGATGCACTTTTATGATGATAGATGCACTTTTATGATGGATAGATCCACTTTAATCATGGATAGATGCACTTTTATGATGGATAGATGCACTTTTATCATGGATAGATGCACTTTCATCATGGATAGATGCACTTTTATGGACTTCAAAAAACATACGGCCATTCACTGGCATTATAAAGCTTATTCATCATCTGAAAGAAGAATGACATACACTAGGATGACTTGAGGGTCAGTAAATCATGGGCTAATTTTCATTTTTGGGTGAACTATCCCTTTAAAACAAAGAAACCTGTGAAAGTGTTGTTGTGCTCTCAGGCGTTGCGAGAGGAACCCCTGCCCCGGGTCCAGCAGGACCTGCTCTCAGACGCCCGGCTCCGTGTCCCACCATCACCTGTCGGTGGTGTCCGGGCTCTCGGCTCCTCGGGTCGTGTTCCGGGTCTCCGCTGTGAGGATGATCGGGGACTCGCTGAGGTTCGCTCTGCTGGGAGGACGAGCTCGCCGGTTCTTCACCATGAGGCGCTCAGACCGTCAGACGGGGGAACTCCTGCTGACCCGTCCGGTTCTGGGCCCGGCCACGCTGGACCTGCAGGTGGAGATGAGCGAGCTGGAGCGCGGAGAACTGCTGGGCCGATACATCACCAAAATCACCATCTTTGTCTCACCATATGAGTTTTAGAGTCAAGCTACAGAAGTTAATATCAAGAAGAAGTCTGGCTAGGTAGTTTGTGCATTCTTGCATAGATTCTCCACCAAACAAATGTCCCAAAAGTGTCAAGCTTTGATTAGCCGCGTTTCCGTTACGCTTCAAATTGCGCAAATTGAAATTGCGCATTGAAAATACGCCCAATGGAAACACGTTAATTGCGCAAAAACTCCCATATATCGCGGTGGTTTTTCAGGCAATTTGAAAGAGGAATATTTCGCAAAACTGCAATGGAAACAGTTTTTGTGTATTTACAGTCACCTGAGGTAGACGGTGCGGTGTGTTTGGACAGAAGACGAGACCGAGTCCTTTAAACTCATAAAAGACCAAATAATTATGTGAATACTGGATTCTAAATCAAGACCTTGAAGCAGATCTAAAGGAGAAACTCCCAGAAACTCCTCATATGAGCCACTCACAAGAACAAGGGTCTTTCCTTGCCATTAATGCTTGGATAACACACAAACGTCTTCTTCCATTAACAGAAATGGCAGGGCTGGGATATATGTAAACCTACCAACATCCGTTGCCATGAGTTTTGGAATGACTTATCGTGATAGGAAAAAATGACGTTTTAGTCGCATAACATCGGCTAATGGAAACGCCGTCATTGCGCAATAGATTTTTATCGACATTTAGAAAATATTGCAAAAGTTGTGCGCAAATCTGTAATGGAAACGTGGCTATTGTCATCATACGACACATAGATTAAAACAGTGTCTGTGAGTAGAGAGTTTCTCACAGCTCCTCTCTGGGTTTCACTCACATACTACTGGACCAATCAAATTAGAGGATCAGAACTGGTCTGGTAGAGTCATAACCTAATATTACTTTGCTTATAGCCAGACATGTTCATATAATGATGAATATAGTTGTGCATTACAAAATAATTAATACAAGTGGGACCATAATCCCCTGTTGTTGTGTGCGTCATTGGCTGCGTTTACATTTGGCGTTAACATGCGATCACCGTGATCGGGTCGCGTTAGCCAATCAGGCGCATTTACATTTGTTCACATTAGGCTTGTTTGAGATGAGCAAAATCTGTGCAGAATCGATCACCGGTGATCAGCGCGAGATGCATGCCGGTTAGAAATGTGTCCGAGTGCGGTCCGCCTTGCTCTGATGTCATGCTGACGTATGTCAAAAAACTCTCGCGACCGCAAGGCGCACGTGTCGGATTCTGCAGTCGCGCGCAGTTGCTCTCCACCGACTGCGCTGATCAAAAGCATGATGGGAAACGACTTACTGACGACACAGCTTCATGCTCATTGGTTTAAACAACCGTGATGTATTGTTCTCTTTTAAAATGTTTGATTTTAAAACTCTGATATCATGTTTTTTTGTGTATACGTTGTGTGAATATTCCCAAACTATCCGACAGTGCAATCTCTATGGGTTATGCATTAATATGCAATATTATAAAAAAAATAAAGGAATGGAATGGAATTAAATAAGTAGGCTACTTTGGGTGTCTTGTTCATTATATTTATTTTCATATAAAAGCAACAGAACTTAAATTCCATCCAGTTTATTAGCAACACTGAGCACGAGCGTGAATCCCGTGAATCCCGCGATATCCATCTTTGATCTCGCAGGTGTCAGATCCACTGCGAGAAGAGAGATCTGTCCGTCTTGCCTGCGCTTTTTTCACTCCTCCCCTCACTGCAGCCGCCGACTCTCGACTACATTTCAGGCGAGGCAAGGCGCATCTCAAACAAGCCTATTAAGTAGTAGGCGGCGAGCTACATAGGCCTACCGTGCACCCCCCCCACCTCCCAACAAAACCATACTTTTTTGAAAGGTCTGGATGTGTAGAATATGAATCTGAATGTTAACATTGAAAATTTTGGGTTGCACTACCTGTTTTAGCCCTGTGAATAGGGAAACCCTAAAAAACGATTTTAAGCGATTTTAACACATCGAGATTGTCCTAGTCAATCAGAACAGCTTTTAGGTGACCCAATACACACTCAAACTTAACATATGATGACTTAGGTCAAATACCTACCATGCTGCTTATTGGTAGGTGTCTAAAATTAACATAGGTAAGGCTTTATGTTGATATAATGAGCCCATTTCATGTATAGGCCACGACCTAGATTCGCCTATCATGCACCCCAACCCCCTCCCCTGAAAAAAAATCATGCTTTTCTGAAAGGTCTGGATCTGTAGAATATGAATCTGAATGTTAACATTGACATTGTTTGGATACACTACCTGTTTTAGCCCTGTGAATAGGGAAACCCTAAAAAACGATTTTAAGCGATTTTAACACGTCGAGATTGGCCTAGTCAATCAGAGCAGCTTTTAGGTGACCCAATACTCTTACTACACTAAATTGATAATTACTTTAAATAGTTGTTTTTAATTATTTTTAATTTAATATAGTTAAGGCCTTGTATGGATATAATCGATCAAGGACCATTTCCATAGCATCAGTTAATATGCTAACGTGCTAACATTCCAACATGTCAAAGCTGACTACGAAATTATTCACAGCTCCTCCTCACCCTCCCCATCTTTATTTAATATAATTGACCCCTCTTACTACATTGATAGTTACTTTAAATAGTTGTTTTTAATTATTTTTAATTGTATGGATATAAAGGATATAATATAATGTCCTTTATAAAATATATTATTATGGATATAATGCAAGATTAGCCAGAATGAAAGAAATACGTGACAAGAGATTAACTGAACCACTGGAATCTGCTCACAGAATGAATGTAACCTGTGAACTTATACCAGACACCATTACAGAAGGTGATGGATATCACAGAGAATGCTACCAAAGATTTGATACAGAAGCTAAATACAGTGGGGCAAAAAAGTATTTAGTCAGCCACCAATTGTGCAAGTTCTCCCACTTAAAAAAGATGAGGGAGGCCTGTAATTTTCATCATAGATACACTTCAACTATGAGAGACAAAATGAGAGAAAAAAAAAAAATCCAGAAAAATCACATTGTAGGATTTTTAAAGAATTTATTTGCAAATGATGGTGGAAAATAAGTATTTGGTCAATAACAAAAGTTCATCTCAATACTTTGTTATATACCATTTGTTGGCAATGACAGAGGTCAAACATTTTCTGTAAGTCTTCACAAGGTTTTCACACACTGTTGCTGGTATTTTGGCCCATTTCTCCATACAGATCTACTCTAGAGCAGTGATGTTTTGGGGCTATCTCTGGGCAACACGGACTTTCAACTCCCTCCAAAGATTTTTTTATGGGGTTGAGATCTGGAGACTGGCTAGGCCACTCCAGGACCTTGAAATGCTTCTTACGAAACCACTCCTTCGTTGCCCGGGCGGTGTGTTTGGGATTATTGTCTTGCTGAAAGACCCAGCCACGTTTCATCTTCAATGCCCTTGCTGATGGAAGGAGGTTTTCACTCAAAATTTCACGATACATGGCCCCATTCATTCTTTCCTTTACACGGATCAGTCGTCCTGGTACCTTTGCAGAAAAAAGCATGATGTTTCCTCCCCCATGCTTCACAGTAGGTATGGTGTTCTTTCTCCTCCAAACACAGACTAACGTTTTTACCAAAAAGTTCTATTTTGGTTTCATCTGACCATATGACATTCTCCCAATCCTCTTCTGGATCATCCAAATGCTCTCTAGCAAACTTCAGATGGGCCTGGACATGTACTGGCTTAAGCAGGGGGACACGTCTGGCACTGCAGGATTTGAGTCCCTGGCGGCGTAGTGTGTTACTGAGGGTAGCCTTTGTTACTTTTGGTCCCAGCTCTCTGCAGGTCATTCACTAGGTCCCCCTGTGTGGTTCTGGGATTTTTGCTCACCGTTCTTGTGATCATTTTGACCCCACGGGGTGAGATCTTGCATGGAGCCCCAGTTCGAGGGAGATTATCAGTGGTCTTGTATGTCTTCCATTTTCTAATAATTGCTCCCACAGTTGATTTCTTCACACCAAGCTGCTTACCTATTGCAGATTCAGTCTTCCCAGCCTGGTGCAGGTCTACAATTTTGTTTCTGGTGTCCTTTGACAGCTCTTTGGTCTTGGCCATAGTGGAGTTTGGAGTGTGACTGTTTGAGGTTGTGGACAGGTGTCTTTTATACTAATAACGAGTTCAAACAGGTGCCATTAATACAGGTAACGAGTGGAGGACAGAGGAGCCTCTTAAAGAAGAAGTTACAGATCTGTGAGAACCAGAAATCTTGCTTGTTTGTAGGTGACCAAATACTTATTTTACAGAGGAATTTACCAATTAATTCATTAAAAATCCTACTATGTGATTTTCTGGATTTTTTTTTCTCATTTTGTCTCTCATAGTTGAAGTGTACCTACGATGAAAATTACAGGCCTCTCTCATCTTTTTAAGTGGGAGAACTTGGACAATTGGTGGCTGACTAAATACTTTTTTACCCCACTGTACCACAAATCCTGTAGAGTCCAATATACACAAAATTTAGAAAAATTGAGAAGTGCAAGCACAGAAAACAAGGCCAAACAAATCCAAATAGTAGAAGCTCACGGTGAGACATTTGGTGCTGTATCTCGAGTAATTGACAAGGAAATCATCGGCAGCAACAAAATGATGAAATTGACTGATCTGACCAAAATCTACATAGCTCATCTAGGATGCACAAACTTGCCTCAGCACCAAATGCCTCACCGTGAGCTTCTACTAGTTGGATTTGTTTGGCCTTGTTTCTTGGTATCATTCTTTGGTAGCTTTCTCTGTGATATCCATCACCTTCTGTAATGGTGTCTGGTATAAGTTCACAAGTTACAGTCATTCTGTGAGCAGATTCCAGTGGTTCAGCTAATCTCTTGTCATGTATTTCTTTCATTCTGGCTAATCTTGCATCAGAATCTGCGTTTGCCCATAATTGCACGAGTGGTCCATATACAAGACCAGGGACATGCACAATGCATCTGGACTTTGGTTTTGTCCCATGACATCCCCTATGCCTTGAAGGACCTGCAGTCACTTGGCCCACTGACTCATGTCTTGACTCAGACATAACTGAGCAGTTCAACTATGTTGAAGAAACCAACTACATAACCGACTAGATTATCTATGTGTGTGAGATATGTATGTGTGTGTGTGTGTGTGTTTGTATAAGCTACTGGACGTCTAAAATTTCCCTTTAGGATGAATAAAGTATATATTTATCAATCTGTCAAATGTAATCTAAAATAATTAAAAACAAATATTTAAAGTAAGCATCAATGTAGTGTAGTAAGAGGGGTCAATTATATTAAATTGTAAACTAAAATATCAAACATCGAGCAATTCAGTGAAACAAATTTCTTACTGTATAGGCAGAGGATGCAGACTTGGAGGATCTGTCTGTGTGAGTAAGAACAGTCTTTCAGGACAGTCTGCCTGACACAGAGGAAACTGTTAATGAAAATTAAAAAAATATCTTATTTTGTCATTGGATGACCAACCCAGACAGGTTTCTGATTTGTCAATGAAATTACTTCGATGGAAAGGGTAATGAGGGTTGGAATGTTAGCACGTTAGCATATTAACTGATGCAGATTAGCAGATTAACTATATTAAATTAAAAATTATTAAAAACAACTATTTAAAGTAATTATCAATTTAGTGTAGTAAGAGTATTGGGTCACCTAAAAGCTGCTCTGATTGACTAGGCCAATCTCGACGTGTTAAAATCGCTTAA
>NC_140213.1:628164-648164 GCF_951802725.1 Rutilus rutilus | reverse complement strand
GGAGAAAGATCAGTGTGTGAGGAACCCTGTGTCCTACAGGAGAGAGAGATCAGTGTGTGAGGAACCCTGTGTCCTACAGGAGAGAGATCAGTGTGTGAGGAACCCTGTGTCCTGCAGGAGAAAGATCAGTGTGTGAGGAACCCTGTGTCCTACAGGAGAGAGATCAGTGTGTGAGGAACCCTGTGTCCTGCAGGAGAAAGATCAGTGTGTGAGGAACCCTGTGTCCTGCAGGAGAAAGATCAGTGTGTGAGGAACCCTGTGTCCTACAGGAGAAAGATCAGTGTGTGAGGAACCCTGTATCCTGCAGGAGAAAGATCAGAGTGTGAGGAATCCTGTGTCCTACAGGAGAGCGATCAGTGTGTGAGGAACCCTGTGTCCTACAGGAGAGAGATCAGTGTGTGAGGAACCCTGTGTCCTACAGGAGAGAGATCAGTGTGTGAGGAACCCTGTGTCCTACAGGAGAGAGATCAGTGTGTGAGGAACCCTGTGTCCTACAGGAGAGAGAGAGATCAGTGTGTGAGGAACCCTGTGTCCTACAGGAGAGAGAGAGATCAGTGTATGAGGAACCCTGTGTCCTACAGGAGAGAGATCAGTGTGTGAGGAACCCTGTGTCCTACAGGAGAGAGATCAGTGTGTGAGGAACCCTGTGTCCTACAGGAGAGAGATCAGTGTGTGAGGAACCCTGTGTCCTACAGGAGAGAGAGAGATCAGTGTATGAGGAACCCTGTGTCCTACAGGAGAGAGATCAGTGTGTGAGGAACCCTGTGTCCTACAGGAGAGAGATCAGTGTGTGAGGAACCCTGTGTCCTACAGGAGAGAGAGAGATCAGTGTATGAGGAACCCTGTGTCCTACAGGAGAGAGATCAGTGTGTGAGGAACCCTGTGTCCTACAGGAGAGAGAGAGATCAGTGTGTGAGGAACCCTGTGTCCTACAGGAGAGAGAGAGATCAGTGTATGAGGAACCCTGTGTCCTACAGGAGAGAGATCAGTGTGTGAGGAACCCTGTGTCCTACAGGAGAGAGAGATCAGTGTGTGAGGAACCCTGTGTCCTACAGGAGAGAGAGAGATCAGTGTGTGAGGAACCCTCTGTCCTACAGGAGAGAGAGATCAGTGTGTGAGGAACCCTGTGTCCTACAGGAGAGAGATCAGTGTGTGAGGAACCCTGTGTCCTACAGGAGGAAGATATCAGTGTGTGAGGAACCCTGTGTCCTGCAGGAGAGAGATCAGTGTGTGAGGAACCCTGTGTCCTACAGGAGAAAGATCAGTGTGTGAGGAACACTGTATCCTGAAGGAGAGAGATCAGTGTGTGAGGAACCCTGTGTCCTACAGGAGAGAGATCAGTGTGTGAGGAACCCTGTGTCCTACAGGAGAAAGATATCAGTGTGTGAGGAACCCTGTATCCTGCAGGAGAGAGATCAGTGTGTGAGGAACCCTGTATCCTGAAGGAGAGAGATCAGTGTGTGAGGAACCCTGTGTCCTACAGGAGAGAGATCAGTGTGTGAGGAACCCTGTGTCCTACAGGAGAAAGATATCAGTGTGTGAGGAACCCTGTATCCTGCAGGAGAAAGATCAGTGTGTGAGGAACCCTGTATCCTGAAGGAGAGAGATCAGTGTGTGAGGAACCCTGTGTCCTACAGGAGAGAGATCAGTGTGTGAGGAACCCTGTGTCCTACAGGAGAAAGATATCAGTGTGTGAGGAACCCTGTGTCCTACAGGAGAGAGATCAGTGTGTGAGGAACCCTGTGTCCTACAGGAGAAAGATATCAGTGTGTGAGGAACCCTGTGTCCTACAGGAGAGAGATCAGTGTGTGAGGAACCCTGTGTCCTACAGGAGAGAGATCAGTGTGTGAGGAACCCTGTATCCTGCAGGAGAGAGATCAGTGTGTGAGGAACCCTGTATCCTGCAGGAGAGAGAGATATCAGTGTGTGAGGAATCCTGTGTCCTAAGGGAGAGAGATCAGTGTGTGAGGAACCCTGTATCCTGCAGGAGAGAGATCAGTGTATGAGGAACCCTGTGTCCTGCAGGAGAGAGATCAGTGTGTGAGGAACCCTGTATCCTGCAGGAGAGAGATTAGTGTGTGAGGAATCCTGTGTCCTGCAGGAGAGAGATCAGTGTGTGAGGAACCCTGTGTCCTACAGGAGAGAGATCAGTGTGTGAGGAACCCTGTGTCCTACAGGAGAGAGAGAGATCAGTGTGTGAGGAACCCTGTGTCCTACAGGAGAGAGATCAGTGTGTGAGGAACCCTGTGTCCTACAGGAGAAAGATATCAGTGTGTGAGGAACCCTGTATCCTGCAGGAGAGATCAGTGTGTGAGGAACCCTGTGTCCTACAGGAGAAAGATCAGTGTGTGAGGAACCCTGTATCCTGAAGGAGAGAGATCAGTGTGTGAGGAATCCTGTGTCCTACAGGAGAGAGATCAGTGTGTGAGGAACCCTGTATCCTGCAGGAGAGAGATCAGTGTGTGAGGAACCCTGTGTCCTGCAGGAGAGAGATCAGTGTGTGAGGAACCCTGTGTCCTGCAGGAGAGAGATCAGTGTGTGAGGAACCCTGTATCCTGCAGGAGAGAGATCAGTGTGTGAGGAATCCTGTGTCCTGCAGGAGAGAGATCAGTGTGTGAGGAACCCTGTGTCCTACAGGAGAGAGATCAGTGTGTGAGGAACCCTGTGTCCTACAGGAGAGAGAGAGATCAGTGTGTGAGGAACCCTGTGTCCTACAGGAGAGAGATCAGTGTGTGAGGAACCCTGTGTCCTGCAGGAGAAAGATCAGTGTGTGAGGAACCCTGTATCCTGCAGGAGAAAGATCAGTGTGTGAGGAATCCTGTGTCCTACAGGAGAGAGATCAGTGTGTGAGGAACCCTGTGTCCTACAGGAGAGAGATCAGTGTGTGAGGAACCCTGTGTCCTACAGGAGAGAGATCAGTGTGTAAGGAACCCTGTGTCCTGCAGGAGAGAGAGATCAGTGTGTGAGGAACCCTGTGTCCTACAGGAGAGAGAGATCAGTGTGTAAGGAACCCTGTGTCCTGCAGGAGAGAGATCAGTGTGTGAGGAACCCAGTTTCCTACAGGAAAGAGATCAGTGTGTGAGAAACCCTGTGTCCTACAGGAGAGAGATGTCAGTGTGTGAGGAACCCTGTGTCCTACAGGAGAGAGATCAGTGTGTGAGGAACCCTGTGTCCTACAGGAGAGAGATCAGTGTGTGGGGAACCCTGTGTCCTACAGGAGAGAGAGATCAGTGTGTGAGGAACCCTGTGTCCTACAGGAGAGAGATATCAGTGTGTGAGGAACCATGTGTCCTACAGGAGAGAGATATCAGTGTATGAGGAACCCTGTGTCCTACAGGAGAGAGAGATCAGTGTGTGAGGAACCCTGTATCCTACAGGAGAGAGAGATCAGTGTATGAGGAACCCTGTGTCCAACAGCAGAGAGAGAGAGATCAGTGTGTGAGGAACCCTGTGTCCTACAGGAGAGAGATATCAGTGTGTGAGGAACCCTGTGTCCTACAGGAGAGAGATCAGTGTGTGAGGAACCCTGTGTCCTACAGGAGAGAGAGATCAGTGTGTGAGGAACCCTGTGTCCTACAGCAGAGAGAGAGAGATCAGTGTGTGAGGAACCCTGTGTCCTACAGGAGAGAGATCAGTGTGTGAGGAACCCTGTGTCCTACAGCAGAGAGAGAGAGATCAGTGTGTGAGGAACCCTGTGTCCTACAGGAGAGAGATCAGTGTGTGAGGAACCCTGTGTCCTACAGGAGAGAGAGATCAGTGTGTGAGGAACCCTGTGTCCTACAGGAGAGAGAGATCAGTGTGTGAGGAACCCTGTGTCCTACAGGAGAGAGATCAGTGTGTGAGGAACCCTGTGTCCTACAGGAGAGAGATATCAGTGTGTGAGGAACCCTGTGTCCTACAGGAGAGAGATCAGTGTGTGAGGAACCCTGTGTCCTACAGGAGAGAGATCAGTGTGTGAGGAACCCTGTGTCCTACAGGAGAGAGAGAGAGATCAGTGTGTGAGGAACCCTGTGTCCTACAGGAGAGAGATCAGTGTGTGAGGAACCCTGTGTCCTACAGGAGAGAGATCAGTGTGTGAGGAACCCTGTGTCCTACAGCAGAGAGAGAGAGATCAGTGTGTGAGGAACCCTGTGTCCTACAGGAGAGAGATCAGTGTGTGAGGAACCCTGTGTCCTACAGGAGAGAGATATCAGTGTGTGAGGAACCCTGTGTCCTACAGGAGAGAGATCAGTGTGTGAGGAACCCTGTGTCCTACAGGAGAGAGATATCAGTGTGTGAGGAACCCTGTGTCCTACAGGAGAGAGATCAGTGTGTGAGGAACCCTGTGTCCTACAGGAGAGAGATATCAGTGTGTGAGGAACCCTGTGTCCTACAGGAGAGAGATCAGTGTGTGAGGAACCCTGTGTCCTACAGGAGAGAGAGGTCAGTGTGTGAGGAACCCTGTGTCCTACAGGAGAGAGATATCAGTGTGTGAGGAACCCTGTGTCCTACAGGAGAGAGAGATCAGTGAGCGTGTGTGTGTTTGAGTGTGTGTGTGTCTTTCTGTGGTGTGTTTGTCTGTGGTGTGTGTGTGTTTCTGTGGTGTGTGTGTCTGTGGTGTGTGTGTCTGTGGTGTGTGTGAGAGTCTGTGTGTGTGTGTGTGTGTGTGTGTGTGTGAGAGAGTGTGTGTGTGTGTCTGTGGTGTGTTTGAGAGTCTGTGTGTGTGTGTGTGTGTGAGTGTGTGTGTGTGTGTGTGTGTGTGTGTGTGTGTGTGTGTGTCTGTGGTGTGTGTGTGTGTGTGTCTGTGGTGTGTGTGTGTGTGTGTGTGTGTCTGTGGTGTGTATGTGTTTCTGTGGTGTGTGCGTCTGTGGTGTGTGTGTGTGTGTCTGTGGTGTGTATGTGTTTCTGTGGTGTGTGCGTCTGTGGTGTGCGTCTGTGGTGTGTGTCTGTCTGTGTGTGTGTGTGTCTGTGGTGTGTGTGTGTTTCTGTGGTGTGTGCGTCTGTGGTGTGTGTGTGTGTGTCTGTGGTGTGTATGTGTTTCTGTGGTGTGTGCGTCTGTGGTGTGCGTCTGTGGTGTGTGTCTGTCTGTGTGTGTGTGTGTGTGTGTCTGTGGTGTGTGTGTGTGTGTGTGTGTGTATGTCTGTGGTGTGTGTGTGTCTGTGGTGTGTGTGTGTCTGTGGTGTGTGTGTCTGTGGTGTGTGTGTCTGTGGTGTGTATGTGTTTCAGTGGTGCGTGCGTCTGTGGTGTGTGCGTCTGTGGTGTGTGTGTGTGTGTCTGTGTAGTGAACCAGACATGTGTGTGTCTGTGGTGTGTGTGTGTGTGTGTGTGTCTGCGGTGTGTGTGTGTGTCTGTGGTGTGTGTGTGTGTGTTTGTGTCTGTGGTGTGTGTGTCTGTGGTGTGTGTGTGTGTCTGTGAGAGGTTGCAGGGCTAGTGTGAAAGAGCTGAACTCAAGAGTGGCAGAAACTCACCTTGTCAAACTTGACCCTGAACTCGCGGCCGCACTCGAGCGGAGTGGTGAAGGAGTCCAGATCCTGCCCCCAGAAGGCGAAGAACTTCTCGATGCGCAGACTGCGTAAAGCGTAGTAGCCCGCGTTACGGATGCCGTACTTCTGCCCCACTGACATCACCTCGTTATACACATGCAGTGCATACTGGGAACAGGAGAGCAAGACCTCAGAGCTTTGAACAGAGCGCTGGGTCACACAGATCTGCACTGAGCTGAACGTTTGGAAACACGTCTCGATAGCCATGTGTGAACGGCTCCCTATAATACAGTCAGTGGCTTCGTTTACATGGACACTTTTTGCTTCAATCTGAATCTGAACGTAGTGTTTACATGAACGCTAAAAGAGTGATGGGGTTGCGTGTTTATATGTCACAAAAGCTTCTGATCGGATTTAATCTCTTGACATGCGCACACGGCACGAGTATACAGAGTTCCAGCTGTTGCTGCACACGAACTATCCTCCTTTTCTTTGTTTTAAAAAGCAGACTTAATATTTATCTATTGCGGGTCCTAATTATGCGTGGACGAGCCCTGAACCGCTAAGCCGTGCTGCTGGTGTCACCAGGAAAGCCCTTCCCGTGTGTGTCTGAGGCGAGGGCTAGTCCTGCTCCGCTTCACAGACGAGGAGTGCTGAGAGAATTACAGAATGACGGCACACTCATTTATGACACTTTGTTCTACAGGGGGAACAGCTCGTTCAGGGCGTCACACATCATCACGCTATTTCTACAGCATTGCACATGCGCAGTCCTTTCAGTTTGGGTTCTCAGTCCGAGTGTTGGCGCGTCCTCTCGGTCGATTACAAAAGGAATAAACCACCCCTTACAATTCGAGTGAAATTTTAATCAGATCTGGCCACATCATTCCGACTGATATGATTACATGTTACTTTTTTATTCCCGATTGTGCTACTGGTCCAATTATCGGATTATTAGTGTCCATGAAAACACAGCTAATGTTTGTACCATGAATATGGCTTTAATGGTCAGCTGTTCATCAGTAGATGTTTCACTGAAGTCTGCAGTGGTCAGTGTGTCTCACCTCTATGGGAATATACAGCATGAAGCCGGGCTCTCCGGTGTGGGTCATGCTCATGACTCTGATGCCGTTGGCGTATCCCACACTCATTTCCTGCGAGACACAATCAGGAGTGAGGAAACTCAGAGTCAGCGCTCAAACACTGTCGCATTTCCCAAACTCCTACAAACGCCTCAGGATAGAGCGAGAGGATCCTTTACCAGACGATCCCAAGATGCACTGTGCACCGCTGACGCCGTAACACTTTATTTTACAGTGTCCTTGTTACACGTTTCCTGTCCTGTACTCGTTTTAGTAAATTATGCATAATCGCATGCAACTAACCCTAAAGTAAGTGCAAATTGCTAATTAAAATGACTCAGTACTTCAGTGTTTAATTAGGGTTAGGGTAACAAGGACACATTCAAATAAAGCGTAACCATTTTTTTTTGCTGGATTACTCTTTTTAAAATAAGTATTGGGTTTAAACGTACTCGTATATCTAACGATACAAATATAAAACAAATAAAATGAAAGAGGTTCAAATTACAGCATTATCAACATTCCGGCTGTAGAGGAGTAAAGCTGTCTGAGGAACAGAGTGTTGCTGATTAATGGTTAATAACGGCTCCTCAGCGTTAGGGCCGGCGATTACAGGCCGTGTCACTAACAGGAAACACATCGTCTTCCTTTGAATCAATGAAACCATTTGGTTTGAAATAAATACCATTACGATAGTTAGGCATGACGATCGCTGGACACTTCCTCATCTCTGAAGAGCAGTCCGATGTGTTCGGCCCTTTCTGAGCATAAGCTCTTCTCTGAACGAGATTTATTTGTTTTAACAACGCATGATTCCTCAGACGTTGTTTTTGTTTTATTTTACAACATATTGTGTTGAAAATGTTGCTCATTAGTTATGACTACTATTAGACATGAATGTAAGAGGGATCTTTCCTCACCTTACAGAAGAGCGAGGGGAAGTGCTCCGGGGTCATGGACACGTACGACAGCTCAGACAACACGTCCATGGCTCGCGGGCCAATCAGATTCAGAGCTACAGATCACATGACACCGATTACTGCATCGCACACACAAGCCCAGGCCATAAAGGCTCATTTCATTTCTGACATTTACTCTTCACTTATAAGGCTAGTCTATTGAAACGAGCGACTTTGCCACATCACATCACTGTCACTGAAATGGCTGTCATGATTCTTAAAAATAATAAAAAGAAAAACTAGCTTAGCTTTGATGGAAGGTTTTCCTGATTTAAAACACAATGTAACTTCAGTTGGTAGAGATGTATTATTTCTCACCGGTGTACTTCCAGCTGACGTCCTCCAGGTGGAGCTGCGGATCGTTGGGCATGTGCTTCTTAATCCAAGACCAGCAGTGAACTTGCTGATCCGTGGGAGAAATGATGAAGAAACTGGAGACAGAACCGGATGGTGTCAATAATAATGAACTGATCTGGATCTAGAGTCTGTTTTGGTGACTTTCGCATAACGCAGGTGGATCTGCTGTCCTGGTTAGTTGGTTAATGCCATATAATATGAATGTTTTGTCCTTTAATACATGAACCTGCATGTCGAAAAGCCCTACTTTATGGAAAGCGTCCCTGTTTGCGAACCTGTTTTTGCTGAGGCGCACCACGCTGCAGTCGTTCTCGTAGCCGCCTCTCTCGTTCAGCATCCCCGTGTGGACGATGTGTCCGACCGGCACGTCCAGGTCATTAGCACACAGACGCTGGAGCAGAACTAGGGCCTGATCACCCGCAGACTGAAACACACACACACACACACAAGACATCTGAAGACTGATGAAGGTGATATATGGAAGCCACAGAATAAAAAAAACTTTTAACTTTTTAACTCACAATTCAGATTTTTTCCTCTCAGAATTGTGAGATAAAAAGTCAAACTTTTACCTTGCTTATTTTTACTTTTTTCTTTCATACTGAAATGACGTTGAAGGGATGAACGGACTCACCGTGAGCTCAAACTTGGTGAAGGAGGACATGTCGATGACACACACCGCCTCCTTGCAGCACTTCACCTCTGCTCCCACGATATCAAACCAGTCGGGCTTGTAGAAGGTCTTACTCTGATCCAGCGCCAGTAAATCTGTGAGGATTCGAGACCAACACTTGTGAGACAGGGACGCTAGTGACACTGAAATATCACAGCTGGACATTTGCTTTCATATCTTAAAGTGGTAAAGGGTGCTGATCATTCATCTGCTAAGCTGCATCCATGCTAATCTGTTAAATATTGATAAAGTACACAGCTGGTTAAAAGTTTGGACTAACCCTTTGTCACACTGAAGAGGCTCAAATGTAATAGAGTACTAGAAAAAATTCTGGTCAATCCATAATACCCATTTTCCATCTAAAACGCACAAAATAGTAATCGCAAAGGGATAGTTCACCCAAAAATGAAAATTAGCCCATGATTTACTCACCCTGAAGCCATCCTAGGTGTATATAACATTCTTCTTTCAGACGAATACAATCAGAGTTATATTAAAAAATGTCCTGGCTCTTCCAAGCTTTATAATGGCAGTGAATGGCTGTTTCTGTCCATAAAAGTGCATCTATCCATCATAAAAGTGCATCTTTAAGTATGTGTCCAAACATTTGACAGGGTTTGTAGAATCAAACCCATCATTCTGAACCGATAGTGACAGAAAATAACCTAAACTGGGAACACATCGTGGTCAGCGCCGGATCTCACCCTTCCCAGCAGGAACGAAGTACTTGGCTCGCTCGAAGCCGTGCTTCTCCATCCAGCGCGCTCCCTGTGTGTCGAGCCGGTCGTACAGTGGACTCGTGCGCAGCTGCCGGCCCGTCTGGAAGTCCCAGCGGGGAACCTTCAGTCCGTACAGGAGCGCTAGTGGACACACACACACACACACACAGAGGGAATAAACACATAAACAACTAAATCTGTCAGTAACCGTGGCTAATTCTCACTCGAGTCTCTGTCAGGAACTGTGCCTAATACTCACTCGAGTCTCTGTCAGTAACTGTGGCTAATACTCACTCGAGTCTCTGTCAGGAACTGTGGCTAATACTCACTCGAGTCTCTGTCAGGAACTGTGCCTAATACTCACTCGAGTCTCTGTCAGTAACTGTGGCTAATACTCACTCGAGTCTCTGTCAGGAACTGTGCCTAATACTCACTCGAGTCTCTGTCAGGAACTGTGGCTAAAACTCACTCGAGTCTCTGTCAGGAACTGTGGCTAATACTCACTCGAGTCTCTGTCAGGAACTGTGGCTAATACTCGAGTCTCTGTCAGGAACTGTGGCTAATACTCATGTTAGTAAGAGTGGCTGATACTCACTCGAGTCTCTGTCAGGAACTGTGGCTAATACTCACTCGAGTCTCTGTCAGGAACTGTGGCTAATACTCGAGTCTCTGTCAGGAACTGTGGCTAATACTCACTCGAGTCTCTGTCAGGAACTGTGGCTAATACTCGAGTCTCTGTCAGGAACTGTGGCTAATACTCACTCGAGTCTCTGTCAGGAACTGTGGTTAATACTCACTCGAGTCTCTGTCAGGAACTGTGCCTAATACTCACTCGAGTCTCTGTCAGGAACTGTGGCTAATACTCACTCGAGTCTCTGTCAGTAACTGTGGCTAATACTCACTCGAGTCTCTGTCAGGAACTGTGCCTAATACTCACTCGAGTCTCTGTCAGGAACTGTGGTTAATACTCACTCGAGTCTCTGTCAGGAACTGTGGTTAATACTCACTCGAGTCTCTGTCAGGAACTGTGCCTAATACTCACTCGAGTCTCTGTCAGGAACTGTGGCTAATACTCACTCGAGTCTCTGTCAGGAACTGTGGCTAATACTCACTCGAGTCTCTGTCAGTAACTGGTTAATACTCACTCGAGTCTCTGTCAGTAACTGTGGCTAATACTCACTCGAGTCTCTGTCAGGAACTGTGGCTAATACTCACTCGAGTCTCTGTCAGGAACTGTGGCTAATACTCACTCGAGTCTCTGTCAGGAACTGTGGTTAATACTCATTCGAGTCTCTGTCAGGAACTGTGGTTAATACTCACTCGAGTCTCTGTCAGGAACTGTGCCTAATACTCACTCAAGTCTCTGTCAGGAACTGTGGTTAATACTCACTCGAGTCTCTGTCAGGAACTGTGCCTAATACTCACTCGAGTCTCTGTCAGTAACTGTGGCTAATACTCACTCGAGTCTCTGTCAGGAACTGTGGCTAATACTCACTCGAGTCTCTGTCAGGAACTGTGGTTAATACTCATTCGAGTCTCTGTCAGGAACTGTGGTTAATACTCACTCGAGTCTCTGTCAGGAACTGTGGCTAATACTCACTCGAGTCTCTGTCAGGAACTGTGGCTAATACTCACTCGAGTCTCTGTCAGGAACTGTGGTTAATACTCATTCGAGTCTCTGTCAGGAACTGTGGTTAATACTCACTCGAGTCTCTGTCAGGAACTGTGGCTAATACTCACTCGAGTCTCTGTCAGGAACTGTGGCTAATACTCACTCGAGTCTCTGTCAGGAACTGTGGTTAATACTCATTCGAGTCTCTGTCAGGAACTGTGGCTAATACTCACTCGAGTCTCTGTCAGGAACTGTGGCTAATACTCACTCGAGTCTCTGTCAGGAACTGTGGTTAATACTCATTCGAGTCTCTGTCAGGAACTGTGGTTAATACTCACTCGAGTCTCTGTCAGGAACTGTGCCTAATACTCACTCGAGTCTCTGTCAGGAACTGTGGTTAATACTCACTCGAGTCTCTGTCAGGAACTGTGGTTAATACTCACTCGAGTCTCTGTCAGGAACTGTGGCTAATACTCACTCGAGTCTCTGTCAGGAACTGTGGCTAATACTCACTCGAGTCTCTGTCAGGAACTGTGGCTAATACTCACTCGAGTCTCTGTCAGGAACTGTGGCTAATACTCACTCGAGTCTCTGTCAGGAACTGTGGCTAAAACTCACTCGAGTCTGTCAGGAACTGTGGCTAAAACTCACTCGAGTCTGTCAGGAACTGTGGCTAATACTCGAGTCTCTGTCAGTTACTGTGGCTAATACTCACTCGAGTCTCTGTCAGTAACTGTGGCTAATACTCACTCGAGTCTCTGTCAGTAACTGTGGCTAATACTCGAGTCTCTGTCAGTAACTGTGGCTAATACTCAAGTCTCTGTCAGTAACTGTGGCTAATACTCATGTTAGTAAGAGTGGCTGATACTCACTCAAGTCTCTGTCAGGAACTGTAGCTAATACTCACTCGAGTCTCTGTCAGGAACTGTGGCTAATACTCACTCGAGTCTCTGTCAGGAACTGTGGCTAATACTCACTCGAGTCTCTGTCAGTAACTGTGGCTAATACTCATGTTAGTAAGAGTGGCTGATACTCACTCGAGTCTCTGTCAGGAATTGTGGCTAATACTCACTCGAGTCTCTGTCAGTAACTGTGGCTAATACTCACTCGAGTCTCTGTCAGGAACTGTGGCTAATACTCATGTTAGTAAGAGTGGCTGATACTCACTCGAGTCTCTGTCAGGAACTGTGGCTAATACTCATGTTAGTAAGAGTGGCTGATACTCACTCGAGTCTCTGTCAGTAACTGTGGCTAATACTCATGTTAGTAAGAGTGGCTGATACTCACTCGAGTCTCTGTCAGGAATTGTGGCTAATACTCACTCGAGTCTCTGTCAGTAACTGTGGCTAATACTCACTCGAGTCTCTGTCAGGAATTGTGGCTAATACTCACTCGAGTCTCTGTCAGGAATTGTGGCTAATACTCACTCGAGTCTCTGTCAGGAACTGTGCCTAATACTCACTCGAGTCTCTGTCAGGAACTGTGGCTAATACTCACTCGAGTCTCTGTCAGGAACTGTGGTTAATACTCACTCGAGTCTCTGTCAGGAACTGTGGCTAAAACTCACTCGAGTCTGTCAGTAACTGTGGCTAATACTCACTCGAGTCTCTGTCAGTAACTGTGGCTAATACTCACTCGAATCTCTGTCAGTAACTGTGGCTAATACTCACTCGAGTCTCTGTCAGTAACTGTGGCTAATACTCACTCGAGTCTCTGTCAGTAACTGTGGCTAAAACTCACTCGAGTCTGTCAGTAACTGTGGCTAATACTCACTCGAGTCTCTGTCAGTAACTGTGGCTAATACTCACTCGAATCTCTGTCAGTAACTGTGGCTAATACTCACTCGAATCTCTGTCAGTAACTGTGGCTAATACTCACTCGAGTCTGTCAGTAACTGTGGCTAATACTCACTCGAGTCTCTGTCAGTAACTGTGGCTAATACTCACTCGAGTCTCTGTCAGTAACTGTGGCTAATACTCACTCGAGTCTCTGTCAGGAACTGTGGCTAATACTCACTCGAGTCTCTGTCAGTAACTGTGGCTAATACTCACTCGAGTCTCTGTCAGTAACTGTGGCTAATACTCACTCGAGTCTCTGTCAGGAACTGTGGCTAATACTCACTCGAGTCTCTGTCAGGAACTGTGGCTAATACTCACTCGAGTCTCTGTCAGGAACTGTGGCTAATACTCATGTTAGTAAGAGTGGCTGATACTCACTCGAGTCTCTGTCAGTAACTGTGGCTAATACTCACTCGAGTCTCTGTCAGGAACTGTGGCTAATACTCACTCGAGTCTCTGTCAGGAACTGTGGCTAATACTCATGTTAGTAAGAGTGGCTGATACTCACTCGAGTCTCTGTCAGTAACTGTGGCTAATACTCACTCGAGTCTCTGTCAGTAACTGTGGCTAATACTCATGTTAGTAAGAGTGGCTGATACTCACTCGAGTCTCTGTCAGGAATTGTGGCTAATACTCACTCGAGTCTCTGTCAGTAACTGTGGCTAATACTCACTCGAGTCTCTGTCAGGAATTGTGGCTAATACTCACTCGAGTCTCTGTCAGGAATTGTGGCTAATACTCACTCGAGTCTCTGTCAGGAACTGTGCCTAATACTCACTCGAGTCTCTGTCAGGAACTGTGGTTAACACTCACTCGAGTCTCTGTCAGGAACTGTGGCTAAAACTCACTCGAGTCTGTCAGTAACTGTGGCTAATACTCACTCGAGTCTCTGTCAGTAACTGTGGCTAATACTCACTCGAGTCTCTGTCAGGAACTGTGGCTAATACTCACTCGAGTCTCTGTCAGGAACTGTGGCTAATACTCATGTTAGTAAGAGTGGCTGATACTCACTCGAGTCTCTGTCAGTAACTGTGGCTAATACTCACTCGAGTCTCTGTCAGGAACTGTGGCTAATACTCACTCGAGTCTCTGTCAGGAACTGTGGCTAATACTCACTCGAGTCTCTGTCAGGAACTGTGGCTAATACTCACTCGAGTCTCTGTCAGGAACTGTGGCTAATACTCACTCGAGTCTCTGTCAGGAACTGTGGCTAAAACTCACTCGAGTCTGTCAGGAACTGTGGCTAAAACTCACTCGAGTCTGTCAGGAACTGTGGCTAATACTCGAGTCTCTGTCAGTTACTGTGGCTAATACTCACTCGAGTCTCTGTCAGTAACTGTGGCTAATACTCACTCGAGTCTCTGTCAGTAACTGTGGCTAATACTCGAGTCTCTGTCAGTAACTGTGGCTAATACTCGAGTCTCTGTCAGTAACTGTGGCTAATACTCATGTTAGTAAGAGTGGCTGATACTCACTCAAGTCTCTGTCAGGAACTGTGGCTAATACTCACTCGAGTCTCTGTCAGGAACTGTGGCTAATACTCACTCGAGTCTCTGTCAGTAACTGTGGCTAATACTCATGTTAGTAAGAGTGGCTGATACTCACTCGAGTCTCTGTCAGGAATTGTGGCTAATACTCACTCGAGTCTCTGTCAGTAACTGTGGCTAATACTCACTCGAGTCTCTGTCAGGAACTGTGGCTAATACTCATGTTAGTAAGAGTGGCTGATACTCACTCGAGTCTCTGTCAGTAACTGTGGCTAATACTCACTCGAGTCTCTGTCAGGAACTGTGGCTAATACTCATGTTAGTAAGAGTGGCTGATACTCACTCGAGTCTCTGTCAGGAATTGTGGCTAATACTCACTCGAGTCTCTGTCAGGAACTGTGGCTAATACTCACTCGAGTCTCTGTCAGGAACTGTGGCTAATACTCACTCGAGTCTCTGTCAGTAACTGTGGCTAATACTCACTCGAGTCTCTGTCAGGAATTGTGGCTAATACTCACTCGAGTCTCTGTCAGGAATTGTGGCTAATACTCACTCGAGTCTCTGTCAGGAACTGTGGCTAATACTCACTCGAGTCTCTGTCAGTAACTGTGGCTAATACTCACTCGAGTCTCTGTCAGGAATTGTGGCTAATACTCACTCGAGTCTCTGTCAGGAACTGTGGCTAATACTCACTCGAGTCTCTGTCAGTAACTGTGGCTAATACTCACTCGAGTCTCTGTCAGTAACTGTGGCTAATACTCACTCGAGTCTCTGTCAGGAATTGTGGCTAATACTCACTCGAGTCTCTGTCAGGAATTGTGGCTAATACTCACTCGAGTCTCTGTCAGGAACTGTGCCTAATACTCACTCGAGTCTCTGTCAGGAACTGTGGCTAATACTCACTCGAGTCTCTGTCAGGAACTGTGGTTAATACTCACTCGAGTCTCTGTCAGGAACTGTGGCTAAAACTCACTCGAGTCTGTCAGTAACTGTGGCTAATACTCACTCGAGTCTCTGTCAGTAACTGTGGCTAATACTCACTCGAGTCTCTGTCAGTAACTGTGGCTAATACTCATGTTAGTAAGAGTGGCTGATACTCACTCGAGTCTCTGTCAGGAATTGTGGCTAATACTCACTCGAGTCTCTGTCAGTAACTGTGGCTAATACTCACTCGAGTCTCTGTCAGGAACTGTGGCTAATACTCATGTTAGTAAGAGTGGCTGATACTCACGCATGACTTCCATCACTCGATGGCGCAGGAACGTGCGGCTGCTCTGCAGGTTCCCGAAGCGCTTGATGTCCAGCGGCCACACGTTAGCACTGGGGTATCCGTACGTCATCCACTCTGCCAGATATCTGCGGGAAGAAGAAGCTGTTGTGAACTTATCAAACTCAAAGCTGCAGAAACGTCCAGCAGAGCTGTTTTCTTACTTCCCCGCTCCGCCCGCGAACGAGAGCCCGGACGAGTTCATGCCTGCCAACACGAAGTATCCATAGATCCCCGGCGTCTCTCCCATCAGGCAGCGCATGTCCGGCGTGAAGGATTCTGGGCAGTTGACCAGCTGTTGGATCTCACAGGCCTCGAGCCCAGGCATCCGGCGCAGCAGAGCGCTCAACATGGGCTCTACGGGGAACCACACGACAACACTCACAACTCACATATGACCATATACACATGTGTTTCTGTGCAAACACAGCTGGTGTTAGGTAACTTAAGCACCATTATAATCAGTGAAGCTGAAACTCTTGTGATAATAACGGAAGCAGATGTAAGTCATGAAGAGGGCAGGATTATACCAACTGTGAATGCATGCATGCCTTATATATATATATATATATATATGAATGATTGAAATTTATTAACATACACATGTTTAACTATCAAATCTGAAGTAACAAAGCCTTTATAAATCCAGGGTGGAGTTTTCGGGAAGATCCATTTTATGTGCAAATTATAATGACTAATCTACAAACATTTATGTATAAAATAAAGCACGCTAAATTAATTTTTTGCTTTTGATTATTTGGCTGGGTAAGAAATCTGACTGGCTGGTTATTGTTTCATCTATCAGCGACCTTCGCTCGAAGAGTTTCGTATCCGGCATCAGACTGTTAACTAGCGGTAATAAAGCCAATCTGATGTGTGGGTCATTATGACAGAACAAACATTCCCAAGCATCTGAAAGACGAGACGCAGGAGCGGACGATCACGGCACTGCTAAAGTTAGATCTCAGCGGTTGAGCAACGACTACTACACCACTCACAACACCAGTGTACATCAACAAATGTTAACAAGAACAGCAAGAACAGCAATTTATAAGACAACATGATTTCATTTTTTCCATCTTACAAGTGAGGGCAAGGAAAACATGTTGAAGAGTTCAAGGAGAAGACAAGGACAGACGGAGACAGAGGAGGGGTAATAATAAAGAATAAAGGTCAGCGAACAAGCTGGAAATATCTCCACATTCTGAACAAGCCTGAGTTACACTGAGACCACAGGCGCTTCACACACCGTATGATGGCACACACACCTTCCTACAGCTAGGGGTGTGAAACTCACCCTAACTACAAATGTTCATAATCCACTAGCCATGAGTTTTGTTGACAGATATGTATGTATTGCACATTATTAAAAACAGTGACACATGTTATTTTGAATAGTAATTAGCAAAGCAGATGTTGATTTTTTGAGCCATTTCCTTTCCCGTGTTTAACACGCATAAGAGCGCTACAGTAATAAATATGACTTGACTTCATCGTTGCACACATGCTCTCTCTGTTGACTAAAGTGTGTGTCAGACATTCATCTCAGCGCGAGTGACACATTCCTATTTCCACGGAGAAGAATCTTGGAGAAGTTTGACTAGTGAAATTGTGCCGTTTTTTCCTCTTTATTCAATATATTCATGAGCCTACCGGTTAGTTAGCAGTTAGCACTACTGTTATCATACATTTACAGTCTGATACTGATGGTAATAATGACCATGTGATTGTGAAGCACGACGTGATCCTGGATGACAGGCATAATTCAGGAATATCTGAACACCGCGAAACAGAGCTAGCACTGGACAAGAGCAGTGTGAACGACCTGCGAAACATCTCATGCTAGCGGCGAGTGTATGAGTGGCATCCTCTACTGTACTGAAGTGATCCCAGTCCTCCTGCATGTTCTGGATCTGTGTGTGTGTGTGTGTGTGTGCACACATCTACTGTACCGAAGTGATCCCAGTCCTCCTGCATGTTCTGGATCTGTGTGTGTGTGTGTGTGTGTGCACACATCTACTGTACCGAAGTGATCCCAGTCCTCCTGCATGTTCTGGATCTGTGTGTGTGTGTGTGTGTGTGTGCACACATCTACTGTACCGAAGTGATCCCAGTCCTCCTGCATGTTCTGGATCTCCAGCTGGTTCCGGCCCTCAGTGAAGATGGGCTTCGGGTTCTTCTCGAACCCTCCAGACAGGATTCCTCCGTTCCAGGAGCGAGCGTAGATCCTCCCGTCCATGTCGATCACCACTGCACACACACAACAACACACTGCATTACACACACCTGATTCACCACTGCACACACACAACAACACACTGCATTACACACACCTGATTCACCACTGCACACACAACAACACACTGCATTACACACACCTGATTCACCACTGCACACACAACAACACACTGCATTACACACACCTGATTCACCACTGCACACACACAACAACACACTGCATTACACACACCTGATTCACCACTGCACACACAACAACACACTGCATTACACACACCTGATTCACCACTGCACACACAACAACACACTGCATTACACACTCCTGATTCACCACTGCACACACACAACAACACACTGCATTACACACACCTGATTCACCACTGCACACACAACAACACACTGCATTACACACACCTGATTCACCACTGCACACACACAACAACACACTGCATTACACACACCTGTTTCACCACTGCACACACACAACAACACACTGCATTACACACACCTGATTCACCACTGCACACACAACAACACACTGCATTACACACACCTGATTCACCACTGCACACACAACAACACACTGCATTACACACTCCTGATTCACCACTGCACACACACAACAACACACTGCATTACACACACCTGATTCACCACTGCACACACAACAACACACTGCATTACACACACCTGATTCACCACTGCACACACACAACACACTGCATTACACACACCTGATTCACCACTGCACACACACAACACACTGCATTACACACACCTGATTCACCACTGCACACACACAACAACACAATGCATTACACACACCTGATTCACCACTGCACACACACAACAACACACTGCATTACACACACCTGATTCACCACTGCACACACAACAACACACTGCATTACACACACCTGATTCACCACTGCACACACACAACAACACACTGCATTACACACACCTGATTCACCACTGCACACACAACAACACACTGCATTACACACACCTGATTCACCACTGCACACACACAACACACTGCATTACACACACCTGATTCACCACTGCACACACACAACAACACAATGCATTACACACACCTGATTCACCACTGCACACACACAACAACACACTGCATTACACACACCTGATTCACCACTGCACACACACAACAACACACTGCATTACACACACCTGATTCACCACTGCACACACACAACAACACACTGCATTACACACACCTGATTCACCACTGCACACACACAACAACACACTGCATTACACACACCTGATTCACCACTGCACACACACAACAACACACTGCATTACACACACCTGATTCACCACTGCACACACACAACAACACAATGCATTACACACACCTGATTCACCACTGCACACACACAACAACACACTGCATTACACACACCTGATTCACCACTGCACACACACAACAACACACTGCATTACACACACCTGATTCACCACTGCACACACACAACAACACACTGCATTACACACACCTGATTCACCACTGCACACACACAACAACACACTGCATTACACACACCTGATTCACCACTGCACACACACAACAACACACTGCATTACACACACCTGTTTCACCACTGCACACACACAACAACACACTGCATTACACACACCTGATTCACCACTGCACACACACAACAACACAATGCATTACACACACCTGATTCACCACTGCACACACACAACAACACACTGCATTACACACACCTGATTCACCACTGCACACACACAACAACACACTGCATTACACACACCTGATTCACCACTGCACACACACAACAACACACTGCATTACACACACCTGATTCACCACTGCACACACACAACAACACACTGCATTACACACACCTGTTTCACCACTGCACACACACAACAACACACTGCATTACACACACCTGTTTCACCACTGCACACACACAACAACACACTGCATTACACACACCTGATTCACCACTGCACACACACAACAACACACTGCATTACACACACCTGATTCACCACTGCACACACACAACAACACACTGCATTACACACACCTGATTCACCACTGCACACACACAACAACACACTGCATTACACACACCTGTTTCACCACTGCACACACACAACAACACACTGCATTACACACACCTGATTCACCACTGCACACACACAACAACACACTGCATTACACACACCTGTTTCACCACTGCACACACACAACAACACACTGCATTACACACACCTGATTCACCACTGCACACACACAACAACAC
>NC_140213.1:590664-623164 GCF_951802725.1 Rutilus rutilus | reverse complement strand
CCAGTGGGTGGAGCTGAGACACATCTCTGGGTTTGATGACGTCACAGCTCACGCCTAGAACCCTACACACACACACACACACACACACACAGAGATCAACCTGTGGGGATCTAAAGAGTGGCCACATTTACTGTTGCTCCATAACTTTCATGCAGTTATTTCAGTGGGAACTGCCAGATTGAAGAACAGACTTCTAGATCGACATGAGAGTAAAATCAGAGTAAAGTGAGTAAAGTCAGAGTAAAGTCAGAGTAAAGTCAGAGTAAAGTCAGAGTAAGGTCAGAGTAAAGTCAGAGTAAGATTCAGAGTAAGGTCAGAGTAAAGTGAGTAAAGTCAGAGTAAGGTCAGAGTAAGGTCAGAGTAAAGTCAGAGTAAGGTCAGAGTAAACTCAGAGTAAGATTCAGAGTAAGGTCAGTAAGATTCAGAGTAAAGTCAGAGTAAGGTCTGAGTAAAGTCAGAGTAAAGTCAGAGTAAGGTCAGAGTAAGGTCAGAGTAAGGTCATACTGAACACATATAGAGGTCAGAGAGAAACAGAAAGCCTCTCACTTCAGCCTGGATGCCAGACGCTTCAACGACAGGAACCGATCCTGATTCTGAGCCAAACACAGAGAGCCGGTCCGAACGAAACCTGGAAAACACAAACAAACGCCAAAGCCAATTACTTTATAGCATGAAGCACATGTGAAATGTTGTGTTTGACACTCCGGTAAGCGATCGATCATGGAGTGATGGTGTTTCTCACCCGTTTTAACGCCCGTCTCTTCCTCCAAACGCTCATAGAGTGCGTTAGAATAATCTGCCATTTTACTCTCAATAGAAAGAGGTTTGGCAACGCTGACTATTCCTGCACAGAAGCGCGTCGTACCGGCTCCGAGTCTACAACACACACACACACACACACACAGGTAATGACATTATTAATGCTAAATTATATCTTATATAAGGTCAGAGATTATTTATAGACGGATAGATGGATAGATAGTTTAATAGATGGATAGATGGATGGATGGATGGATAGATAGATGATAGATAGATAGATAGACAGATTGATAGATAGAGGAATAGATGGATGGATAGATAGATAGATAGATAGATAGATAGATAGATAGATAGATAGATAGATAGGGAATAGATAGATAGACAGATTGATAGATAGAGGAATAGATGGATGGATGGATAGATAGATAGATAGATAGATAGACAGATTGATAGATAGAGGAATAGATGGATGGATAGATAGATGATAGATAGATAGATAGACAGATTGATAGATAGAGGAATAGATGGATGGATAGATAGATAGATAGATAGATAGATAGATAGATAGATAGGGAATAGATAGATAGACAGATTGATAGATAGAGGAATAGATGGATGGATAGATAGATAGATAGATAGATAGATAGATAGATAGATAGATAGATAGATAGATAGATAGATAGATAGATAGGGAATAGATAGATAGACAGATTGATAGATAGAGGAATAGATGGATGGATGGATAGATAGATAGATGATAGATAGATAGATAGATAGATAGATAGATAGATAGACAGATAGATAGATAGATAGATAGATAGATAGATAGATAGATAGATAGATAGATAGATAGATAGATAGATGATCACCTGCCCTGCTCCAGGAGCACGATCTCCCTCCAGCCCAGTCGGGACAGGTGATAGGCTACTGATGTTCCCACGACTCCGCCTCCACAGATGATGACACGCGCGTGCGCGGGAAGAGCAGCGGGAGGATCTGAGCTAAAGAACCGGACCGATCTCTGACTCCGGAACCGGTCCGATCTCTGACCAGCGGCTCCAGCGTCACAGAACCAGCGGGGCAGGAGGACAGGGGACAGAGTCCGGGCGCTCCACGCACCACTGCGCATGGCTCCACGCCTTCACACACACACACACACACTGAACACACACACACTGAACACACAACACCATGACAAAAATTCATATTCAGAAATATTGTTGATCTGACTATCAGAAGAGAACAACACTGAACTGAATAATGACTCTGTAGATCTGCTTTAATGCTGAATCTGAGTTTTATCTAATATTTGATGAAGTTTAATAATAATAATAATACATTTTATTTGAAAGGCGCCTTTCTGACACTCAAGGTCACCGTACAGGCATACATAAAAGTTAATACATAAAACAAATGATAAAATAATACAAGAAATAAATTAAAAACCAGTTAAAATCAATTAGAATTACAGATGAATGGATGTTACAATGAATAGGCTTGTTTAAACAGATAGGTTTTGAGTCCAGATTTGAAATGAGGGAATGAGTCCATATTTCTGAGTTGAGGTGGAAGGGAGTTCCAAAGGCGGGGAGCAGAGCGGCTGAATGCTCTGCTCCCCATTGTGGTGAGACGGGTAGGTGGGACGGACAGGTATAATGAGGAAGAGGATCTGAGAGAGCGAGATGGAGTGGGAACATGGAGGAGGTCAGATAGATAAGGGGGTGAGAGGTTGTGGATGGCTTTGAATGTCAGCAAGAGGACTTTGAACTGGATACGGGACTGGATAGGGAGCCAGTGGAGCTGCTGGAGGACAGGAGTGATGTGATGGATGGAGGGGGTTCGGGTAATGATTCGGGCAGCTGAATTCTGGACTAATTGAAGTTTACGGAGGGATTTGTGAGGGAGGCCCAAGAGAAGTGAATTACAATAGTCTAGACGTGAGGTGACAAGGCTGTGGACAAGAATGGCAGCAGAGTGGGGGGTAAGGGAGGGGCGAAGACGATTAATGTTATGTAAATGGAAGTAGGCTGACCGGGTGATGTTATTGATGTGTGATTGAAATGATAGTGTGCTATCCAGGATGACACCCAGACTCTTAACCTGAGGGGAAGGTGAGACGGAGGAGTTATCAGTTGTGATGGAAAAACTGTTGGTTTTGGATAATGTGGATTTGGTGCCAATGAGGAGAACCTCAGTTTTATCACTGTTAAGTTTAAGGAAGTTGAGGGTAAACCAGGATTTTATTTCAGCAATGCAATCGGTGAGGGTAGTGGGTGGGAGAGTGACTGAGGGCTTTGTGGTGAGGTAGAGCTGGATGTCATCCGCGTAGCAGTGGAAAGTAACATTGAATTTACGGAGAATATTGCCAAGGGGAAGAAGGTAGATGATAAAGAGAAGGGGCCCCAGGACAGAGCCCTGGGGCACACCTGTAGTGACGGGGGAGGAAATGGATTTGAATGACTTAAGCTGAACGAACTGAGTGCGGCCAGTGAGGTAGGATGTGAGCCAGTTTAGTGGAGTGTGGGTAATACCAATGGATGACAGTCTATTGAGGAGGGTGGCGTGACAGATGGTGTCAAAGGCCGCACTCAGATCAAAGAAGGATTAGGATGGTGAGTAGTCCAGAGTCAGCTGCCATGAGGAGGTCGTTGGTGAGTTTTATAAGTGCTGTTTCAGTGCTGTGGAGTGGGCGGAAACCGGACTGGAACTGTTCATAGAGATTGTTATGAGAAAGGTGAGAATGGATTTGAGTAGCAACTGTTTTTTCAAGGATTTTGGAAATGTAAGGTAGATTAGAAATAGGACAGAAGTTGTTGAAATCGGAGGGGTCAGCGCCAGGCTTTTTCAAGATAGGTGTAATGACAGCAGTTTTGAAGGATGTAGGGACAGTTCCAGTAGTGAGAGAGGAGTGAATGATGGCCGAGATGATGGGGAGCAGAGAAGGGAGGCAGGATTTGACAAGATGTGTAGGTAGAGGGTCGAGTTGACATGTGGACAGTTTGGATTTCTGGATGAGTTCGGTGAGTTCTGATAGGGAGGGCAGGTGAAAAGAAGAGAGTGTGTGTATGGGTGGATGAAGGTCATGAAGGCTGAAGTTTGATCAGTGATTCTGTTATTTTCCTATTTATTACTGTAAAGCTGCTTTGAAATAATCTGTATTGAATAAAGCGCTGTAGAAATAAAGTTGACTTGACAACATCAGCATCTTTGGCTACTTTTATGGTGAAATGAGCCTACAGATGAAAACAATTAAATAAAACCGGTATAACTGTCAGATACTGTGGTAACCCCGGTCCTCTGACCCATCGAGTGGACAGACCCACCAATGGGAAGGGCATCTGGACCTGACCTCTGCAGAAGCAGCCAATCACACCAAGTCAGAAGTCACACATCAAGACAGACAGAAGCGCGCAGACAACAGACTGCACTAGATCCACTCCGGTCTGCTTATAGGCAGGGGACGAGTACAGATGATCCACTCCGGTCTGCTTATAGGCAGGGGACGAGTACAGACGATCCACTCCGGTCTGCTTATAGGCAGGGGACGAGTATAGATGATCCACTCCGGTCTGCTTATAGGCAGGGGACGAGTACAGATGATCCACTCCGGTCTGCTTATAGGCAGGGGACGAGTACAGATGATCCACTCCGGTCTGCTTATAGGCAGGGGACGAGTACAGATGATCCACTCCGGTCTGCTTATAGGCAGGGGACGAGTACAGATGATCCACTCCGGTCTGCTTATAGGCAGGGGACGAGTATAGATGATCCACTCCGGTCTGCTTATAGGCAGGGGACGAGTACAGATGATCCACTCCGGTCTGCTTATAGGCAGGGGACGAGTACAGACGATCCACTCCGGTCTGCTTATAGGCAGGGGACGAGTACAGACGATCCACTCCGGTCTGCTTATAGGCAGGGGACGAGTATAGATGATCCACTCCGGTCTGCTTATAGGCAGGGGACGAGTACAGATGATCCACTCCGGTCTGCTTATAGGCAGGGGACGAGTACAGATGATCCACTCCGGTCTGCTTATAGGCAGGGGACGAGTACAGATGATCCACTCCGGTCTGCTTATAGGCAGGGGACGAGTATAGATGATCCACTCCGGTCTGCTTATAGGCAGGGGACGAGTATAGATGATCCACTCCGGTCTGCTTATAGGCAGGGGACGAGTACAGATGATCCACTCCGGTCTGCTTATAGGCAGGGGACGAGTACAGACGATCCACTCCGGTCTGCTTATAGGCAGGGGACGAGTACAGATGATCCACTCCGGTCTGCTTATAGGCAGGGGACGAGTACAGATGATCCACTCCGGTCTGCTTATAGGCAGGGGACGAGTACAGATGATCCACTCCGGTCTGCTTATAGGCAGGGGACGAGTACAGATGATCCACTCCGGTCTGCTTATAGGCAGGGGACGAGTACAGATGATCCACTCCGGTCTGCTTATAGGCAGGGGACGAGTACAGACGATCCACTCCGGTCTGCTTATAGGCAGGGGACGAGTACAGATGATCCACTCCGGTCTGCTTATAGGCAGGGGACGAGTACAGATGATCCACTCCGGTCTGCTTATAGGCAGGGGACGAGTACAGATGATCCACTCCGGTCTGCTTATAGGCAGGGGACGAGTACAGATGATCCACTCCGGTCTGCTTATAGGCAGGGGACGAGTATAGATGATCCACTCCGGTCTGCTTATAGGCAGGGGACGAGTACAGACGATCCACTCCGGTCTGCTTATAGGCAGGGGACGAGTACAGATGATCCACTCCGGTCTGCTTATAGGCAGGGGACGAGTACAGATGATCCACTCCGGTCTGCTTATAGGCAGGGGACGAGTACAGATGATCCACTCCGGTCTGCTTATAGGCAGGGGACGAGTACAGATGATCCACTCCGGTCTGCTTATAGGCAGGGGACGAGTACAGATGATCCACTCCGGTCTGCTTATAGGCAGGGGACGAGTAGAGATGATCCACTCCGGTCTGCTTATAGGCAGGGGACGAGTACAGATGATCCACTCCGGTCTGCTTATAGGCAGGGGACGAGTACAGATGATCCACTCCGGTCTGCTTATAGGCAGGGGACGAGTACAGACGATGCAATTAACAGCATCAGCCACCTAACCTACACCTAACCCTAACCCTAACCCTACACCTGGAGGATCCCAAGGCCTATGCACACCTTTTGTTTATTGATTTTAGTTCTGCTTTTAATACTTTACGGCCTCATCTGCTCTTACAGTAAATGACTAAGATGAATGTTAATCCTTCTATTATTAAATGGTTTTATTCTTTTTTAACAGATAGAACACAAAATGTTAGGATTAACGATTCACTTTCTGAATCAAAATGCATCAGTACGGGTGCACCTCCTCAGGGTTCGGGTTAGCTCACCGCTCCTACTAATGACTGCACTAATAGTCTCCCGGGAAACCTGCTTTTTAAATTCTCTGACGACACTGCCGTTCTTAATCTGCTTCACCACAACTCAGACCCATCACTGTATTTCTCAGAGGTTAAACAATTTGTTGTGTGGTGTGACGAGAACTATCTCACCATTAACATTAAAAAAACTGAGGAGATGGTGTTTGACACACTCTCTGGAGAGAGAGAGAGAGAGAGAGAGAGAGAGAGAGAGTGAGTCTCCCTGTGCCGGTGTGGGGGATACGGGCCGGGCCCAGAGAGAGAGAGAGAGAGTGAGTGAGTCTCCCTGTGCCGGTGTGGGGGATACGGGCCGGGCCCAGAGAGAGAGAGAGAGAGTGAGTGAGTCTCCCTGTGCCGGTGTGGGGGATACGGGCCGGGCCCAGAGAGAGAGAGAGAGAGTGAGTGAGTCTCCCTGTGCCGGTGTGGGGGATACGGGCCGGGCCCAGAGAGAGAGAGAGAGAGTGAGTGAGTCTCCCTGTGCCGGTGTGGGGGATACGGGCCGGGCCCAGAGAGAGAGAGAGAGAGTGAGTGAGTCTCCCTGTGCCGGTGTGGGGGATACGGGCCGGGCCCAGAGAGAGAGAGAGAGAGTGAGTGAGTCTCCCTGTGCCGGTGTAGGGGATACGGGCCGGGCCCAGAGAGAGAGAGAGAGAGTGAGTGAGTCTCCCTGTGCCGGTGTAGGGGATACGGGCCGGGCCCAGAGAGAGAGAGAGAGAGTGAGTGAGTCTCCCTGTGCCTGTGTAGGGGATACGGGCCGGGCCCAGAGAGAGAGAGAGAGAGTGAGTGAGTCTCCCTGTGCCGGTGTAGGGGATACGGGCCGGGCCCAGAGAGAGAGAGAGAGAGTGAGTGAGTCTCCCTGTGCCGGTGTAGGGGATACGGGCCGGGCCCAGAGAGAGAGAGAGTGAGTGAGTGAGTCTCCCTGTGCCGGTGTGGGGGATACGGGCCGGGCCCAGAGAGAGAGAGAGAGAGTGAGTGAGTCTCCCTGTGCCTGTGTAGGGGATACGGGCCGGGCCCAGAGAGAGAGAGAGAGAGTGAGTGAGTCTCCCTGTGCCTGTGTAGGGGATACGGGCCGGGCCCAGAGAGAGAGAGAGTGAGTGAGTCTCCCTGTGCCGGTGTGGGGGATACGGGCCGGGCCCAGAGAGAGAGAGAGAGAGTGAGTGAGTCTCCCTGTGCCTGTGTAGGGGATACGGGCCGGGCCCAGAGAGAGAGAGAGAGAGTGAGTGAGTCTCCCTGTGCCTGTGTAGGGGATACGGGCCGGGCCCAGAGAGAGAGAGAGTGAGTGAGTCTCCCTGTGCCGGTGTGGGGGATACGGGCCGGGCCCAGAGAGAGAGAGAGAGAGTGAGTGAGTCTCCCTGTGCCGGTGTGGGGGATACGGGCCGGGCCCAGAGAGAGAGAGAGAGAGTGAGTGAGTCTCCCTGTGCCTGTGTAGGGGATACGGGCCGGGCCCAGAGAGAGAGAGAGAGAGTGAGTGAGTCTCCCTGTGCCTGTGTAGGGGATACGGGCCGGGCCCAGAGAGAGAGAGAGAGAGAGTCTCCCTGTGCCTGTGTAGGGGATACGGGCCGGGCCCAGAGAGAGAGAGAGAGAGTGAGTGAGTCTCCCTGTGCCGGTGTAGGGGATACGGGCCGGGCCCAGAGAGAGAGAGAGTGAGTGAGTCTCCCTGTGCCTGTGTAGGGGATACGGGCCGGGCCCAGAGAGAGAGAGAGAGAGTGAGTGAGTCTCCCTGTGCCGGTGTGGGGGATACGGGCCGGGCCCAGAGAGAGAGAGAGTGAGTGAGTCTCCCTGTGCCGGTGTAGGGGATACGGGCCGGGCCCAGAGAGAGAGAGAGAGAGTGAGTCTCCCTGTGCCTGTGTAGGGGATACGGGCCGGGCCCAGAGAGAGAGAGAGAGAGTGAGTCTCCCTGTGCCTGTGTAGGGGATACGGGCCGGGCCCAGAGAGAGAGAGAGAGAGTGAGTGAGTCTCCCTGTGCCGGTGTGGGGGATACGGGCCGGGCCCAGAGAGAGAGAGAGAGAGTGAGTGAGTCTCCCTGTGCCTGTGTAGGGGATACGGGCCGGGCCCAGAGAGAGAGAGAGAGAGTGAGTGAGTCTCCCTGTGCCGGTGTGGGGGATACGGGCCGGGCCCAGAGAGAGAGAGAGTGAGTGAGTCTCCCTGTGCCGGTGTAGGGGATACGGGCCGGGCCCAGAGAGAGAGAGAGTGAGTGAGTCTCCCTGTGCCGGTGTGGGGGATACGGGCCGGGCCCAGAGAGAGAGAGAGAGAGAGTGAGTGAGTCTCCCTGTGCCTGTGTAGGGGATACGGGCCGGGCCCAGAGAGAGAGAGAGAGAGAGAGAGAGAGAGAGAGAGAGAGAGAGATAACACACTAAACTACTCACAAACTTAAAATTTAAAAAAGATCCAATTTTTATATGTATAAAACTCTGAATTTAAATCTGGACTCTGAGTTTCAAAAACAATTCCTGCATCATTTGCTATAGTTTGTGCTTCCTATAATGACATCATCACACAATGGGTCAGGTGGTCTATCATTACCACCAGTTACAGACTCTCGTGTGTGTGTGTGTGTGTGTGTGTGTGTAGGTTTACACACTGCTGATGTGTTGATGGAGTGAGTGACTGTGGACTGAACTCAGCTCTTCTTCACGCGCATTGCAATGATTATTGAAGTAAATAAACGCTTTTCGCGTAAGAACTGGTTATATATAACCTGCGAAACATTCACACGCATGTATGATCATCAAGATCTGAAGGTCACATAATTATTATCACAAACAAAACTTTACAGTTACACAGAATTGTTTCATTTTCACCATCATTATTTTATCTGTTTCTGTGTAATTTCTACTACTTTCTACAAACACGAGAGCTCGAAAACAACGAATTAATGAACAAAAACAACAACACTAAAGACAGAAAATAAATAAACAACTATTACTGCCTCATTAATAATGATTAATTGTCACTGTATTTTGCGTTTTATCATGTTTAAGCTTATCTTTGGTTATTTATTGACATGTAGCCGTTAGCTTGAGGCCTCCAAGGTGATTCTTCGAGTAAAACACGATAACACAGGGTTAATGTTTGTCTCTAGATGTCCTGACAGCTCCTGCGTCCCGGGATCGTGTGTGTGTGAGACCGTGTGTAGAGTTAAGGTGACTCTGCTGAACGCCAAACTGAAGATTCACAGTCAAACTCAACAGCACTCGAGCTAAAACACAAACACAGCTCCTAAAACACCAGCGTGCGTGTAATCATGAATGCCCGGAGACACATACCTGCAGAAAGCTGATATATGAGCTCAGATCTGATCAGATTTATTCATTTGATCTGCGTGACAGGAGCCAAGAGTAACTTTACTACAGCTGAAGATCGGCGGAGTCTGACCACACTGCGCATGCGCGGAATGATTGACAGCTAGAAGCTTCGCACACTTTATTATCACCTCAGATAAATTCAATAAAAAAGGGAAAAATAGATATATTTTTGACACTTTTTCTTATTATTATCATGTTAAAAAACACACAAACACTCAACTTAATCCAAACATCAGATGCTTTGACAAAAGCGTAGACTCTCCGATGAAGATCAGTGACTTATTGATAAAAAGCCTATTTAGAATTAGATGGAAATGCATATAAACCTCCTTACAAACTACACAAATCAAAACGTTTACAGCTTGTATCCTGTATTTACACAATTTATAAATATCAGATTTTTTTAGCCTATTTATCTTCCATAAATAATTGAATATTTATTTTAAAAGAAAACTTGACAATTATCGTTTTCTGTTTGTTTCATCTTTTCTGTGCTGTGGCGCTGCAGTGTTTCCTCCGGGCCGCAGGAGGCGCTCTCGCACAGACTCACTGCAGTGTTTCCTCCGGGCCGCAGGAGGCGCTCTCGCACAGACTCACTGCAGTGTTTCCTCCGGGCCGCAGGAGGCGCTCTCGCACAGACTCACTGCAGTGTTTCCTCCGGGCCGCAGGGGTCGCTCTCGCACAGACTTCACTGACGACACTGAGCTTCTCTGCTAATCTGAGCTCTTCAGCGGATTCATGCGACATATCTCGCTATAAACACCGTTTCTCTTCATTTCTGGCTGGTCGTGTGTTTAAAGTGAGCGCCATGTCCTACAACTACGTGGTCACCGCGCAGAAACCCACGGCAGTGAACGCGTGCGTCACGGGTGAGTGTGTGTTTATCTCCCGCGCGCCAGTGCGCGTGCACCAGGCCTCAGAACATACACACTGATCAACGAACCGTTTAGTTTGTTCAGATCTGCCACTGTTCAGAACGACTTCACTCTTACAGAATGCTTATTATTGAGATGCACCCGTTGTCGTCTGTAGATCAGTAAATATGAAAAACTTTAATTTCTGCTGCGCGTGTCACTGTCAGACTGACGCGATCATCTTTACCAGAGCCGATCCTGCCAACCCTAACCCTAACTAACCCTAACCCTAACCCATCCTGAGTCCTGACCCACACCTGACCCGAGAGCCATGAAACCCTAACCCATTGCCACTAGGGTTGGGCAACGATTAATCGTGATTAATCGCATCCATAATAAAAGTTTGTGTTTACATAATATATGTATGTGTACTGTGTATAATTATTTAGTCTATATAAATACACACATACTGTATGTATGTGTATATTTAAGAAAAAATTGGTATTTATATATAAAATATTCATATATAATATAAATTATGTATAAATATATCTACAGTATATACATGCAAATTTTTCTTAAATATACACATACATATGTGTGTATTTATATAAACAAAATAATTATACACAGTACACACACATATATTATGTAAACACAAACTTTTATTTCGGATGCGATTAATCGCAATTAATCGTTGCCCAACCCTAATTGCCACAGTCACACCTGACTCCCAGTGCTCCCACTACAATACTCCCTCCTTTAACTAGTACTAATGGAGATGTAACTTAGTTCCTGATATCAGAGATAGACATTGTTACTAGAAAAAGTACATTCTTAATATCAAGAATTCACTTTTTAAACTAATTTAATTATTGATATCAAAATACATCCTGTGAATGAAATAAAGCTAACATGTCTTCCCACAGCATGTCACGGTTTTAAATGATAAAAGCAATACTTGATGGTTATTATTTACTGAGGGATGCGCCTCCATATTGACCCGTACGTGCAGCCAATCAACATTGTAAATGCAATATAGCCTATAAATCAACAGTCCATGTTAGGATTAGTTAGTTACCCAACACACTGCTGTTAGGGTTAGTTAGTTACCCAACACACTGCTGTTAGGGTTAGTTAGTTACCCAGCACACTGCTGTTAGGGTTAGTTAGTTACCCAGTTAGTTACCAACACACTGCTGTTAGGGTTAGTTAGTTACCCAACACACTGCTGTTAGGGTTAGTTAGTTACCCAACACACTGCTGTTAGGGTTAGTTAGTTACCCAACACACTGCTGTTAGGGTCAGTTAGTTACCCAACATACTGCTGTTAGGGTTAGTTAGTTAGTTACCCAACACACTGCTGTTAGGTTCAGTTAGTTACCCAACACACTGCTGTTAGGGTTAGTTAGTTACCCAACACACTGCTGTTAGGGTTAGTTAGTTACCCAGTACACTGCTGTTAGGGTTAGTTAGTTACCCAGTTAGTTACCAACACACTGCTGTTAGGGTTAGTTAGTTACCCAACACACTGCTGTTAGGGTTAGTTAGTTACCCAACACACTGCTGTTAGGGTTAGTTAGTTACCCAACACACTGCTGTTAGGGTCAGTTAGTTACCCAACATACTGCTGTTAGGGTTAGTTAGTTACCCAGTTAGTTACCCAACACACTGCTGTTAGGGTTAGTTAGTTACCCAGTTAGTTACCCAACACACTGCTGTTAGGGTTAGTTAGTTACCCAACACACTGCTGTTAGGGTTAGTTAGTTACCCAGTTAGTTACCCAACATACTGCTGTTAGGGTTAGTTAGTTACCCAGTTAGTTACCCAACATACTGCTGTTAGGGTTAGTTAGTTACCCAGTTAGTTACCCAACATACTGCTGTTAGGGTTAGTTAGTTACCCAACACACTGCTGTTAGGGTTAGTTAGTTACCCAGTTAGTTACCCAACACACTGCTGTTAGGGTTAGTTAGTTACCCAACACACTGCTGTAAGGGTTAGTTAGTTACCCAACACACTGCTGTTAGGGTTAGTTAGTTACCCAACACACTGCTGTTAGGGTTAGTTAGTTACCCAGTTAGTTACCCAACACACTGCTGTTAGGGTTAGTTAGTTACCCAACACACTGCTGTTAGGGTTAGTTAGTTACCCAACACACTGCTGTTAGGGTTAGTTAGTTACCCAACACACTGCTGTTAGGGTTAGTTAGTTACCCAACACACTGCTGTTAGGGTTAGTTAGTTACCCAACACACTGCTGTCCGTCTTGCTTTAGTGCAGAGTTGTAACTAAACTGATAATCATTGTCTTGTTGTAAAAGTATGTGCGTCTATAAGGAGGAGTGCCATCATGCCCATACTGTACTGCTGTACTGGTATATTGTACTGGTGTACTGCTGTACTGGTATATTGTACTGGTGTGGTGTACTGGTGTACTGCTGTACTGGTATATTGTACTGGTGTACTGCTGTACTGCTGTACTGGTGTAGTGTACTGGTGTGGTGTACTGGTATATTGTACTGGTGTACTGCTGTACTGGTGTAGTGTACTGTACTGGTGTACTGCTGTACTGGTGTGGTGTACTGGTATATTGTACTGGTGTACTGCTGTACTGGTATATTGTACTGGTGTACTGGTGTAGTGTACTGTACTGGTGTACTGCTGTACTGGTGTGGTGTACTGGTATATTGTAATGGTGTGGTGTACTGGTATATTGTACTGGTGTAGTGTACTGTACTGGTGTATTGTACTGGTGTACTGCTGTACTGGTGTGGTGTACTGGTATATTGTACTGCTTTACTGGTATATTGTACTGGTGTACTACTGTACTGGTGTACTACTGTACTGGTGTATTGTACTGGTGTACTGTACTGGTGTACTGTACTGGTATATTGTGCTGTACTGGTGTATTGTGGTGTACTGTACTGGTATATTGTACTGGTGTACTGTACTGGTATATTGTACTGTAGTGCTGTACTGGTGTACTGCTGTACTGGTGTAGTGTACTGGTATATTGTACTGTAGTACTGTACTGGTGTACTGGTATATTGTACTGTAGTACTGTACTGGTGTAATGTACTGGTGTACTACTGTACTGGTGTATTGTACTGGTGTACTACTGTACTGGTGTATTGTACTGGTGTACTACTGTACTGGTGTACTACTGTACTGGTGTGGTGTGGTGTACTGTACTGGTGTGGTGTACTGTTGTACTGGTGTACTGCTGTACTGCTGTACTGGTGTACTGGTGTCCACAGATGTGTTGCTGGAAAGCGTGCATTTTATTTCTTGCGCGCGCATATGAACGCGCGACGGGTATCTTTTCCGAGCTGCAGTTTATAAACAAACACCGTTGCCCTAACCTAACCCTAACCCTAACACCGTTGTCCTCGTCGTTTATCAAACATAATAAATAGTTGTATTTCACTCTCACATTTTTTGTCAGGCACAGTCACAGAACAGCCCTGGAAGTGCCGGCATTAGACAGACAGACACAGACAGACCAAAAGATGCCCAGCGGGGTCAGACAGACAGACAAACAGACAGACAGACAATCAGACAGACAGACAGACAGACAGACAATCATACAGACAATCAGACAGACAGACAATCACACAGACAGACAATCAGACAGACAGACAATCATACAGACAATCAGACAGACAGACAGACAGACAATCATACAGACAGACAATCATACAGACAATCAGACAGACAGACAATCACACAGACAGACAATCAGACAGACAGACAATCATACAGACAATCAGACAGACAGACAATCACACAGACAGACAATCAGACAGACAGACAATCATACAGACAATCACACAGACAGACAATCACACAGACAGACAATCAGACAGACAGACAGACAGACAGACAGACAGACAGACAGACAATCATACAGACAATCAGACAGACAGACAATCACACAGACAGACAATCAGACAGACAGACAATCATACAGACAATCAGACAGACAGACAGACAGACAGACAGACAATCATACAGACAGACAATCATACAGACAATCAGACAGACAGACAATCACACAGACAGACAATCAGACAGACAGACAATCATACAGACAATCAGACAGACAGACAATCACACAGACAGACAATCAGACAGACAGACAATCATACAGACAATCACACAGACAGACAATCAGACAGACAGACAGACAGACAGACAGACAATCATACAGACAGACAATCAGACAGACAGACAGACAATCATACAGACAGACAATCATACAGACAGACAATCATACAGACAGACAGACAGACAATCATACAGACAGACAATCAGACAGACAGACAATCATACAGACAGAGTCAGACAATCATACAGACAGACAATCAGACAGACAGACAATCAGACAGACAGACAGACAGACAATCATACAGACAGAAAATCAGACAGACACACAATCAGACAGACAGACAATCAGACAGACAGACAGACAGACAATCATACAGACAGAGTCAGACAATCATACAGACAGACAATCAGACAGACAGACAATCAGACAGACAGACAATCATACAGACAGACAATCAGACAGACAGACAGACAATCAGACAGACAGACAGACAATCATACAGACAGAGTCAGACAATCATACAGACAGACAGACAGACAATCATACAGACAGACAATCATACAGACAGAAAATCAGACAGACAGACAATCATACAGACAGAAAATCAGACAGACAGACAGACAATCATATAGACAGACAATCAGACAGACAGACAGACAGACAGAGTCAGACAATCATACAGACAGACAGACAGACAATCATACAGACAGACAATCATATAGACAGACAATCAGACAGACAGACAGACAATCAGACAGACAGACAGACAATCATACAGACAGAGTCAGACAATCATACAGACAGACAGACAGACAATCAGACAGACAGACAATCATACAGACAGAAAATCATACAGACAGACAATCACACAGACAGAAAATCAGACAGACAGACAATCAGACAGACAGACAATCATACAGACAGACAATCAGACAGACAGACAATCATACAGACAGAAAATCAGACAGACAGACAATCAGACAGACAGACAATCATACAGACAGACAATCATACAGACAGACAAACAGACAGACAGAAAATCAGACAGACAGACAATCATACAGACAGAAAATCAGACAGACAGACAATCAGACAGACAGACAATCAGACAGACAGACAATCATACAGACAGACAATCATACAGACAGAAAATCAGACAGACAGACAATCAGACAGACAGACAATCATACAGACAGAAAATCAGACAGACACAATCAGACAGACAGACAATCATACAGACAGACAATCATACAGACAGACAATCATACAGACAGAAAATCAGACAGACAGACAATCAGACAGACAGACAATCAGACAGACAGAAAATCAGACAGACAGACAATCATACAGACAGAAAATCATACAGACAGACAATCATACAGACAGAAAATCAGACAGACAGACAATCATACAGACAGACAATCATACAGACAGAAAATCAGACAGACAGACAATCATACAGACAGAAAATCAGACAGACAGACAGACAATCAGACAGACAGACAATCATACAGACAGACAATCATACAGACAGAAAATCAGACAGACAGACAGACAATCAGACAGACAGACAATCATACAGACAGACAATCATACAGACAGAAAATCAGACAGACAGACAGACAATCAGACAGACAGACAATCAGACAGACAGACAATCATACAGACAGAAAATCAGACAGACAGACAATCATACAGACAGAAAATCAGACAGACAGACAGACAATCATACAGACAGAAAATCAGACAGACAGACAATCATACAGACAGAAAATCAGACAGACAGACAGACAATCATACAGACAGAAAATCAGACAGACAGACAATCAGACAGACAGACAATCATACAGACAGACAATCATACAGACAGAAAATCAGACAGACAGACAATCATACAGACAGAAAATCAGACAGACAGACAGACAATCATACAGACAGAAAATCAGACAGACAGACAGACAATCATACAGACAGAGTCAGACAATCATACAGACAGACAATCAGACAGACAGACAGACAGACAGACAGACAATCAGACAGACAGACAGACAATCATACAGACAGAGTCAGACAATCATACAGACAGACAATCATACAGACAGACAATCATACAGACAGACAGACAATCATATAGACAGACAATCAGACAGACAGACAGACAGACAGACAGACAATCATACAGACAGAGTCAGACAATCATACAGACAGACAATCAGACAGACAGACAATCAGACAGACAGAGTCAGACAATCATACAGACAGACAATCAGACAGACAGACAATCAGACAGACAGACAGACAATCATACAGACAGACAATCAGACAGACAGACTGAGTCAGACAATCATACAGACAGAAAATCAGACAGACAGACAATCATACAGACAGAAAATCAGACAGACAGACAGACAATCATACAGACAGACAATCATACAGACAGACAGACAGACAGACAGACAGACAGACAGACAGACAATCAGACAGACAGACAGACAATCATACAGACAGAGTCAGACAATCATACAGACAGAAAATCAGACAGACAGACAATCATACAGACAGAAAATCAGACAGACAGACAGACAGACAGACAGACAATCAGACAGACAGACAGACAATCATACAGACAGAGTCAGACAATCATACAGACAGACAATCAGACAGACAGACAATCATACAGACAGACAATCAGACAGACAGACAGACAGACAGACAATCATACAGACAGAGTCAGACAATCATACAGACAGAAAATCAGACAGACAGACAATCATACAGACAGACAATCATACAGACAGACAATCAGACAGACAGACAGACAATCATACAGACAGAGTCAGACAATCATACAGACAGAAAATCAGACAGACAGACAATCATACAGACAGACAATCAGACAGACAGACAATCATACAGACAGACAATCATACAGACAGACAATCATACAGACAGACAATCATACAGACAGAGTCAGACAATCATACAGACAGAAAATCATACAGACAGACAATCATACAGACAGACAGACAATCATACAGACAGACAGACAATCATACAGACAGACAGACAATCATACAGACAGACAGACAATCATACAGACAGACAATCATACAGACAGACAGACAATCATACAGACAGACAGACAATCATACAGACACATACAGACAGAAACACTATAATCGTCACTCCAGATTCAGTGGCCCTCATTTATCAATCTTGCGTAGAAACGGGCGTTTATATTGGCGTAAAATTATGCTTACACTCCTCTAATCGCCTGATTTATGAAGCTGTGCGTACCTTTGAAATCCAGGTGTACGCAATACCTGCCCTTGATAAATGCCGCGGCTGAAATCGATCGTCATTAGAATAACACGCCCCTATATATTCAAGTCTCCGCCCCCCCCACGCCCTCATTTTACGCCATGGACACACGGAAGACGGCAAAGAAGAGAAACTTCTTTGAGAAAGAGAAAGCGAAACCAGGGAAGTGGAAAGAAACAAAATTGATTTCTAGATTTTTATTATTAATGAAGCTTATTGTTATTTAGAAGAAGAATGTCGTTATTATTATTATTTGTATTATTATTATTATTATTATTTAAAAGAAGAATGTCATTTTTATTATTTTGTCAGTCCGAATAATTTTTTTGGTCATTGAAAGCCTTTCATTACTAAACCCAGTCCGTGCACACCTGCCGGGCCTAACCCGGGCCTAACCATCGTTTCAAAGAATAGTACAACGGCGAGCGCGTCGAGTATAAACGCCTCGTCCGTTTGGGGAGGTGCGCGTGCAGTCTGCGGAGACTCGCGCTGCTGAGCCAGGCGAAAGTAGCCTATAAACAAGGCTTGAAATGTCAGGTAAGGCGCACAGGCTCGCAACTTAAGGAATACATATGCCTACAATTCAAATGCTTTGGTAAAGTCACACAAATTAAACATTGAAGTCCATGTTGCACAAAAATAAACACTGAAGTTTATAATTACTATGTTGTTGTTTTTTTACAGTGGGTCATAATATATCATATCTTTTAGTTTGTCAGTGCGTTTTGTGGTGTTAGGAATTGTTTTTCTGCGCATTCCCGCACTCAAAACGTGCGTACACCACCTCCTGAGCTGGCGTAGGATTTGAGCGTGCCGTACGCCAACGTCCATATTGATAAATCTCAAAGTCACCGTGGTTTTGGGTGTACGCCAGGTGTACGCTGGAAATTTGGTGTACGCACTTTTGATAAATGAGGGCCAGTGTGTTTTACACTTAACTTGTTTTACACTAATCGTCTAATTGATACAGTAATGATCATTAGCTCCAGTGGTGTGTGTGTGTGTGTTGGTTGAGGCTGGTGAGATGTTGACTTATGTTGATGTTGTTGTGACTGCAGGGCACTTCACGTCAGCGGAGGACCTGAACCTGCTGATCGCCAAGAACACGCGTCTGGAGATCTATGTGGTGACGGCGGAGGGTCTGCGGCCCGTGAAGGAGGTCGGCATGTACGGCAAGATCGCGGTGATGGAGCTCTTCAGACCCAAGGTTAACTTACCCCTAACTTACCCCTAACTAACCCCTAACTAACCCCTAACTAACCCGTAGGGCTGTCGCAATAACCGCAATATTGCAGTACCGCTACTGACAGGCTAACCGTAGAGGAATGCAAGTAGCCGCGATATTCGCGTTTTCTTTTTTCATAAGGCTATACCCTTCTTGTTTTGAACTTTGTGCATGTGTATTGAATGTTAAATAAGTTAATAATTATAACAAGACTGTTTATCATGGTGATTTGTGCAGAGGCTATGCGGATTTGCACTTAATCCTAAACAGACAGTGAATGAGATGAGCGCGTGCGGTGACCTGCGTCTGGGTTCGTGAGAAGGTTGCCGTGTCGAAGCCGTGGGAGAATAGATCAGCGAGTCACGCACTGAATCACTGCTATTGGCCTCTATAAGTGAAGCTGCAGCGTTAGCCATGTGACGCACGCATCAGCTGAGCCTTGTTAAGTGCATGCTGACCACATCTGCTGTGTGTGTGTGTGTGTGTGTGTGTGTGTGCGCATGCTGACCACATCTGCTGTGTGTGTGTGTGTGTGTGTGTGCATGCTGACCACATCTGCTGTGTGTGTGTGTGCGCATGCTGACCACATCTGCTGTGTGTGTGTGTGTGTGTGTGTGTGTGTGTGTGTGTGTGTGTGCATGCTGACCACATCTGCTCTGTGTGTGTGTGTGTGCATGCTGACCACATCTGCTGTGTGTGTGTGTGTGTGTGTGCATGCTGACCACATCTGCTCTGTGTGTGTGTGTGTGCATGCTGACCACATCGTAACACTTATTTATACAGCAACAAATAAATAAATAAATGGCGATAATACCGCATATCGCGCTATTGAGCCACTCAACATTACCGCGACAGCCCTACTGACCCTGATCTACGTGTGCTGTATCAGACCACGTGTGTTTCTGCGGCCCGATCTGCATAAGTCATTAACATCTGTGTGTGTGTGAAGGGAGAGAGCAAAGATCTTCTGTTCATTCTGACTGCGAAGTACAACGCCTGTATCCTGGAGTACAAGCAGAGCGGAGACAGCATCGACATCATCACCCGCGCGCACGGCAACGTGCAGGTACCACACACATATATACACACACACACACCTACACACCTGTGTTTCTGTGCATCTGTGCAGACGCTTCCTCAGCCCGACACACACACACACACACACACCTGTGTTTCCCAGGACCACATCGGCCGCCCGTCGGAGACCAGGATCATCACACGCACACATTCTCTCACACACACATTCTCACACACACACTCTCACACACACAAACATGCACACACTCTCTCTCACACACACACACACACACACACACACTCTCTCACACACACCTGTGTTTCCCAGGACCACATCGGCCGCCCGTCGGAGACCGGGATCATCACACGCACACACTCTCACGCACACTCTCACACACACAAACATGCACACACTCTCACTCTCTCTCACACACACACACACACACACACACACACACACACAAACACAAACACACACGCACACGCACACGCACACACACGCACACACACACACACACACACACACACACACAAACACACTCACACACACCTGTGTTTCTCAGGACCGCATCGGCCGCCCATCGGAGACCGGGATCATCGGGATCGTGGACCCGGAGTGTCGCATGATCGGCTTGCGTCTGTACGACGGGCTGTTTAAGGTGATTCCCCTCGACCGCGAGAACCGAGAGCTCAAGGCCTTCAACATCCGGCTGGAGGAACTGCAGGTCATCGACGTCCAGTTCCTGTACGCCTGCCCTGCGCCCACCGTCTGCTTCATATACCAGGTCTGTGTGTGTGTTCATGCTAGGGCTGTAACGATACACCAAACCCACGATTCGGTTTGTATCGCGATTTTTGACCCACAATTCGATTCAACCTTTCCTCAGCCCTTCCTCAGCCCTTCCTCAACCCTTCCTCAACCCTTCCTCAACCCTTCCTCAACCTTAGCCTTTGTTTTCTCCAGAAGTTTTGGTAGCACATTTTGAGTGAAATGCGCCCGGTAATGCGTAACGGGGCTCGAGCACACTGAGCAAATACTTGAACCCCCTCGTTTTCAACAACCGAAAAGGGGGCATGTGCTGATGCGGTGGTGATGCGGTGGTGATGCGGTGCTGATGCGTTCATGTAACACGTAAGGGTGGCGCTGCCATAAAAGCACCTAAAAGCTGTCGCAGAGAACCGGCAAAAGTTATGATTATGAATAATGTCAAATATAGCAAGGAGACATTTTAATTATTAATAAACAAGTGTTTTCTGTGTCAGTGTCGGCTGCAAAGATGAAGTTGACGATGCTGACTCGCGATCTTCGCAGTAGTGAACGCGCCGGAGAGACATGCACATACGGATGACATAAGCAGAGAGCAGTCTGTTTTCTCTCGTTGTGAATTGTTCCGTTTAAAAGTCGACATTTAAAGTTTTCTATAGATATATGTCTCAGGTCTGTGAGGTGAGCAGCATAACCTTATACGCTGAGTTTCGGTTCATGTATGAGACTAGCTCTAGTTCACGCACTGGCGCCTCCGTGTCCTGATTATATTGTCTGCTATATTTACTTCTTATTTATTAAATCCAGGCAATTGGTAACCCTAACCCTAACCTAACCCTAACGTTTTAAAGCAGTCTTTTAGTGCCGCTATCAGAGCGCTCACGTCCGTAACGAAGAACTGACACGTCCGTAACATTGTTTTTCCTCATAAATGCGAACACGTAAAGTAAAGTAAAATAAAATTCATATTTGATGTTCTGTGGAGAGCCGACCCTTCTTCATCCGGATGGTATATTACTTTTGGTTTGCGCAGTGGAATTCACAGAATTACTAAAACATATTTTGCCACCTAAAAGTTAAAGATTTGTTGTGTCACGTCCACATGTGTATTTCCCTCATATTAGATATAAAACGCATGTGTAGACTGATCATTTTCTAATGTTTATTTTCTAATGTTAACTTCAAATAATACTAATAGTAATATAAAGATGTGGTAGCATTGGATCTGGACGGGAAGGATAACTCTGGAACTGGGAAGTGTCGCGATTCTGCCTCCTCACACCGCGACACAGCTCATCATGTGTGTGTGTGTGTGTGTGTGTGTGTGTGTGTGTGTTCCAGGACCCTCAGGGCCGGCACGTGAAGACTTACGAGGTGTCTCTGCGAGAGAAGGAGTTCAACAAGGGCCCCTGGAAGCAGGAGAATGTGGAGGCCGAGGCTTCGATGGTCATTCCAGGTGAGATGAGCAAACTAGCGCTCGATTAGCTTCTCCAGTGCTGACGAAATGTCTCTGGTTGCCTAGCGTAATCTTGGTTCCTTGAGAGGAGCTGGTGCTATGGGAACTATGAAATCCTGCCGTGTTGATAGCGACGGTCCAGATCGGCAGCAAGCCGTTGACCTAGCTAAAGAACTCCATGCAACGGAGACCCATAAGCTCAGCAGCGTAGCGGCTATATGAGCAAGTTGCAGAAGCGTGGGCCACTGCAGACACATTGCAGTACTGACGCCGGCGCTGTAATGAACACAACACGCGCCGGAACAGCATGCGGAGCAGAAGTACTGGTGCCATTACACACAACACATTCACTGCCAGCAACATCCCGCTTATAACCGCCATAGCAACATGCTAGGCGCCTATAGCCCACCTGGCACAGGTTTTCCGCAAGGGTTACGACCTGTGTGGGAGAAACCATACATGATGACAGATTCCTTGTCTGTGCTTTACACCCAGTACAACAGCACTGCGCACAGATATAACCACGAGGGTTAGCATCCGCGCAGGAGGCGGCAGTGTGTGTGCCTGTGACGCCTAAACGACCTAGCTGAACAGCAGTGGCGTAAACTACTGTTGTAAGTGTCACATGACCTGTATGACAACATCCACTTTGTATTGTACTGTAGATATAATCCTCTTGCAAGGCGAATCCTGATGCGAGAGGAGACATCAATCACAGAACTGAGCAGAGTCCAGCGTGTGGCTAATCACTCTCCCTCTCGCCGTTCCACCCCGTCAGACTCTCGTTCGTCTTCCGAACACAAATGAAGATATTTGTGATGAAATCTGAGCGCCGGCTCACTCCTCCATAGGCGTCTCTGGGATCGAAGAAAGTTAGTAAAGACAAAGTTAAAAATAGTCTGAGTGACTACAGTGGCTCTACCTTAAGTTTATCAAGCGACGAGAATACTTTTTGTGCGCAAAAATAACGACTTTATTCAACTATTCATTTGGACTATTTTAACGATGTCTTTATTTAGTCATGAAAGTCTTACGGGGTGTGAACAACATGAGGGCGAGTAATTACTGACAGAATTGGGTGAACTAACCCTTGAAGGTGCAGTCGTTCGTTCAGACTCGCGCAGCGCTAGCAGAAGCGCCGCGGTCCAGGAGGCATCTTAAGAAGTTTAATTTTTTCTTTAAGAATCGTCATAACATTTTAAAGTCTTTGGTTATCCGTGTCTGTGTGTTTAGAACACTGTAGCTTTAACGATCCGCATCTAAAGTGTGTGTGTGTTGCAGTGCCGGAGCCGTTTGGCGGCGCTATAATCATCGGACAGGAGTCCATCACGTATCACAACGGGGACAAATACTTCGCCATCGCTCCTCCCACCATCAAGGTTTGACCATCTCTGTGTGTTTCAGGCTGTGGTGTGTATGAGTGTGTGTGTGTGTGTGTGTGGTGTAAAGTGTGTTGTGTGTGAACCCACAGCAGAGCACCATCGTGTGCCATAACCGCGTGGACCCGAACGGATCCCGGTTCCTGCTGGGCGATATGGAGGGCCGACTGTTCATGCTGTTACTGGAGAAGGAGGAGCTGATGGACGGAGCAGTGGTGCTGAAAGACCTGCGGGTGGAGCTGCTTGGAGAGGTGACACACTCACACACACTCACACACACACACACACACACACACACACTGGACGGAGCAGTGGTGCTGAAAGACCTGCGGGTGGAGCTGCTTGGAGAGGTGACACACACACTCACACACACACACACACACACACACACACTGGACGGAGCAGTGGTGCTCAAAGACCTGCGGGTGGAGCTGCTTGGAGAGGTGACACACTCACACACAGTGACATAGTGTCTGGTTCACTATCTTTGTGGGGACTCTCCATAGACTTAATGGTTTTTATACTGTACAAACTGTATATTCTATCTCCTTACACTAACCCTACCCCTAACCCTGCCCATCACAGAACACTTTCTGCATTTTTACATTTCCAAAAAAACTCATTCTGTATGATTTATAAGCTTGTGTACCCATGGGGACCTCTATTTAGACTTTATTTTTCACTTTACAGTTTTTGAGTCTCGGATCAGCAACAATACAAAAGTGTGTGTGTATAGTATATATGGGGGAGGCTGTAACTTTGCTTTTCATTTATTACTTAAAGCTCATTTGAAGTTCTTCGATACCACATCTAAAACTACTAGCCTAACTGATAAGAGCAGAATACTAAATAACAAAGTTACAAAGTCTAACAATATTATTCAGGTACAGAAATTAATAATTGAGCATAAACGTAAAATTACCCACTCACTGTAGAAATTAGAGTTTCATCTTTGTTAAAGCTGTATATTATTTTGTTGTTTTATTAGCATTAATGACTCAGACAGCAACAGGAATATTCGGCTGCCGTCACTTTAAGACTGAAAAAACGGACAAACTTCCTGATTCTGTCTGAGCTGTTCACTGATGAACCGAGAGAACCGAGAGGATACTTGTAGAGACAGGGATTCAGACACACTGTTGTGTACGTGTGTGTTCAGGAAACGCGAAATAGGAATCTGTTCTGTATTTGAGCGCTTTATCAGAAATGCGCTTCTCTCTCTCACAGAAAAGTCCAGATTTTCGCCTCTTTCCATGTTTAAATTGTTTGAATGTGTAAATTGGCAGGACAAAACACGTCCAAACTAAACTTTCACTCTATGATGGTTCAATTTAGCAGTTAATCTGCGAATCACATGCGTGCCGAACCGTGGGGCCTGGTCCGTACGATCACCTGCGATCCGGTCCACACTGTGTGTGCAGATACACACGTGACAGAACCACCTTCAGCACACGTGTGTGTGTGTGTGTGTTCTAGACCTCGATCGCGGAGTGCCTGACGTATCTGGATAACGGTGTGGTGTTCGTGGGATCCAGACTGGGAGATTCTCAGCTTGTGAAGGTCTGTGATCTGGCAGATGAGTTCTTGTTCTGTGATAATGGTGTGTTCTCTAAGGCCAGCGTGGTGTGTGTGTGTGTGTGTGTGCAGCTGAATGTGGACAGTAACGACCAGGGTTCGTATGTGGCAGTGATGGAGACCTTCACCAACCTGGGCCCGATAGTGGACATGTGTGTGGTGGACCTGGAGAGGCAAGGCCAGGGTCAGGTGAGCACACCACACCACACCACGCCACACCTCACCATCATAAATCATATAAACATGGAGCTGTGACACAGGTTTCACGTCTTCCGTCTTTGTGAGGCTGAAGAGGATCATCTGATTCTCTGACACTGATCACGTCAGTCGTGTCGTTCAGTGCTGCTGCTGTTAGTCTGTGAGAACAGAATTAAACACTATGTACAACTGGTGTTTAACAACATATTGACAAATGCCGGCAACATTGGGGAATATAAACAGCGCGACGCATCGATGCATTCCACGCAAATCGACTAATTAATGTAATCGATGTAATCTTTTACGCTGATGCGTCGTTGCAGCCCTACGTGACATTAACACTGTTTGTTAGGAGTTCATGTTTGTCTGTAACTAGCTTTATCACATCAGTGAAGCAGTGTATCATCAGCTAGGATGAAGCCTGTGTGTGTGTGTGTTCCTGCAGCTGGTGACGTGCTCCGGAGCATTTAAGGAAGGCTCTCTGAGGATTATTCGTAACGGTATCGGGATCCATGAGCACGCCAGTATCGACCTGCCCGGGATCAAAGGTCAGATCTTTGCTGTTGATCTCCCGCTGCTAATATGCTGTGAATCACAATATATCTCTATATTTTCTTCAGTTCTTTTTTCTGCTGTATGTGTTGTTGATGTTTCAGTCGTGTAACGTGTTGAATTGGGGAACAAAAACTGCACGGTTATATTCCTTTATCAGTTTTATATATTATTGGGACTCTCAGTTTCCAATTCACTGTCAGTATCTGCCTAACTCTGCTAGAGCTGATCTGCCCATCGTCAGAACCACAGATTCAGCACGACTTCTGTAACATGTTTGCATTTTGGCAGATCATCTTGAATCAACAGTGTGCAGCATTTTTGTGAACCCTTGCTTTGTGTGTGTGTGAGAGAACCGTGTCCTCTGTGTTTCTACTGTCGGGCCAGTGTGAGCAGGGCTTAAACAGGCGGGCGGGGCTAATAGCCTCGGGTCAGGAGCGCCGAGCCCAAAGCTGCTGTTTCTCCACCGTCGGGCCTGAAGCTCCGCAGCGCTTCACTAAAACACACCCGTAACACGCCTCTACGTCACACACACACACATCATTTCACCAACAAATGGAAGTTTTATCAGAAAACGAATCAGAAAGAAATCACTGGAAACTAGCGAGATCTCAAAACGAACATGATAAAACATGATAAAAGTGGCTGTTTGCTGCCATTTTTGTTGTTTACTTTGATATTTAAAACCTAAGCATCTGTTTTACCACAGGTTTACAATAATAAGTCATACATGGATCATAATGAATTACTTTGTGTCAGGATTGCACATTAGTCACACAGACTAATTTAGTTTACCGTTATTTCACAAAATAGAGAGGATACACGTACTTAATTCAACCTTGTCCTTTTCTGTTTATTAGTAGTCAGGACACTGTTTACATCACATTTAGAAAGAATGATAATTTCAACAAATTTTCCACCAAAAATACAACCTGAGGAGCTCTCGCACTCTCCCGAAAGTTATATTTCCAGTCAGAGAAACAGAGGAAGCTCTCAAAGTTCGAGATCCCCTCCTGTAGGCGGTGGGCCGGACCTCGAAATTACGAATTTAATACTTACCTCACAGCTGTGTACGTTTTTTTTTGCTGAGGTCATGTAATAAAATCGTATAAGTACTACAGACATTGTTTCCAACTTTGTTGTATGCACATTTGACGCAAAATGTCCTTACAAACTCTTACTTTTTTAAACCGGCAAAGAAGCAGGAGTACTAATCATAACGTTAGAAAACCTCCCGTTTCCTTGACAACCAATGTAAATAATGAACACAGATTCTACAGCGGAGGCATGTAATCTTTTTTGTCAGTGACCAGAAAGCTGGGCCATATAGTGAAACTGACGCATAGCTTATCTAACGGCAGATGAAGTAAAACCGTAAATCTTTATTATGAGTCCTAATCATAAATACAGTGCATGTTCACAATAACAGTTTAAATAAATAAAAGAATGATTTAAACTATATGTTTTACTTCTGATATAAACATTAGATTACATATGCCATTCTCATTAATGGTGTTGTTAAACACTTGAACTACATGAAATAATTACTGAGAAGTTACAACATTTTTATATTCAATAAATATAATTTTTTGTTGTGGATGCAATGCTTTTGAACACTTCTCCTCTGGCATGCTGTGTTTTAATGTTTTAACTAATTTCTTATGATAATAGCAGATTGTCTGAGAAAATGGTTTCGTGCAAATAATGCACAACAAGGTCTATCTGTTTCCATTAAAAATCTAAATCAATTAAAAATACTATTTGGCCAGTGGAAAAGATTGAGAAAAAAATTCTCTGAAATGTTTTTTACACTATTTGATTTATTCACAGTGGCGGATTTAGCAAATCGGGGGCCCAAGGCGAAGGTAGGCTATGGGCCCCTCCCCTCCCCATCCAATCTTTAAAAGAGAACGAAAAAAAGATGTACTGACTGAATGGTGGATAGGCAGGTAAAGCTATACGGGGAAGTTAAGGTTAGAGAGGAGAAAGAAACGTCCCCTTTAAACCCTGCATACACTTCTTTACTCCTAACAGAAACATGTTACAATGTTTACATGGTACAATTTCTGGTAAGCAAGGTTTTTTTTGTTAGTTTTTTTGGCAAATTTCACCATTTCGATTCAATTCTTGTGATTTGATTCAATATTGACTAATTTGGATAAATATTAGGTAACGTTTTACAAGGCAGGCGTTACTTTTTCTCAAAAAAAAAAAAAAGAAGCCCTATCAGCTGGTATAATTTAAGGTTAAAATAAGTAAATTATAGTACACATATTTAGCCAAATACTCTCTATAGCTCTTTTTTTTCTAGCCAATTAAATGGCTTTCCTGGGGTAAATGTTATGTGACGATTGTTCTCCAGCTGTTTTACCTCTTTCCGCGGTTGAAAAACACTTATTGATCGATATTATGAATGAGGAATATACATTTCGGTAAGTTATACGGTATCTTTCAACATTGTTAATTCGTGTTTATTTACTATTGGGTAGTTTTTAGAATTAGACCAGTTCACGTGCCGCTATAGGAATCTGTCATGTCACATTAAAATGGCAAAACGGTATTTATTGTTTGAATTTCGTAATAGTATTGACAGAATCTGAGAGCTGAGATTTTTTTAAATATCATGATTCATAAACTGCTCAGTTTTGTCTGTCGGTCTCTGTGTCCTCTTTGCTTCACGATTTTTGTCTGTGCGTTGGACATTGTTGTTCCTGATCTGTATCCCCAACAGTAGCCGTAAAAAAGTTTGTCATCTTTGGCAGCGTTCCCAAATACTTATCAGCGTCTTTTCACTTTTTTTATTTTATTTGAGCGGCTTGGGTAACTTCGAAACGTTAAATTTTCGCGTTTAGACTCGTCTTGCTCTGGGGATCAATTGCTCTATTTCCCAGTCCTCCTGTTACTGCGTGTTGTTTATCTTTCGCGCCGCGCACTTTTTCGGACTTTTTGCTTTCCTCCCGCTTCCTCCTTTTTTCAGCACCGCTTGGGTAGCTTAGCTTCGCTTCATTTTTACTCTGTCTACTACTCTATACACTCTGTCTGTCAATCACTTCTTTTTCTCCGTCAGTTTTTTGGCACAGCCTTGTCACTTTCGCAGTTGCGCAGTAAAAGTAAGATAATGGAATAGTCCAATGTAGTGAGGCGGGGGGGCCCCCTCCTGTCTGCGACACTAATGATTGATGCCATTTTTCGCAAATGGAGTTTTAGAAACATATAAAAATAAAATAAAATAAATTAAGCATAAGGTAATAGGGCATTTTGGGGGCCCCTAGGTAGCTCGGGGCCCAAGGCAATTGCCGACCTTTGCCTAATGGTAAAGTCCGCCCCTGTTTATTCATTATTCATTTATTCAAAAACAAGGCAAGGATAGGCTACTAAATTATTTTTATTAATAAAATGAGAGCATATGAATAAAGCGGAGCGGTGTGACGCTTAAATATAAGTTAAAAAACTTAAACATACGTTATATATATGTGTTATTTTATATACGTTTAACCCCTTACTAGTCAGCCCCAATTTTGGCAAGTGATGCATACATGACATACCCAAAATAAAAAGGTTGCTGCTCAGAAGTCATTCTGAATTGACACATAACCAACATATATTTAGAAATCCAACCCTTGAGAGTTTACAATTCAAGACTCAAAATGAACCAGACTGTTATTAATATTGAGATATATAAGCTCAAACATAGAAACAAAAACAACAAATATTAAGAATATATTTATTAAATGAATAAAATTATTATGTGAATTTAGGATTGCAACTTATAACCACAACTAAAACATGGGGATTTTTTAAAGACAATCATCCCACACATCCTATTCTATAATAAAATCAGCTAATCGAATATTCGAAAATCGTGACTCATCCCTAATTAAAATAGTATTACTGTGTAAGTGGATGACATGACAAGCAGCAAAAGGCAGTGCAATTTGTGTGTAAGTGGGGTCAAATGTTCATTGCAAATTTAAAAATAAACCAATGTAGCAGCATCATAGTGTAAACTACCAGTGTATTTGTGCAAGAGTCAATCAGCTGCCCTTAGGTTATTGGAGGGTGGGGGTGGAAGGAAGAGGCTCTCTATGATTCCCCTATAGAAAGTTAAGAGGATGGATTTTTGGGAGATGAGCCTTCCTCAACTGTGGGAGGAAGTGCAGAGGTTTTTGGACTTTCTTGGCCAGGTTCTGTTGGTGGTGTCGATAGATCAAGATGGGTCATCTGTGCTGTGGATACTAAGCAACTCCGTGATCTTGACCTGCTCCATCATGGTGCTGTTAATGTGATGATTGTCAACGATCACCTCTGTAGTCATTTGGGTGTGGAGAGATATGATGTTGTCCTGTCTGTGTGTTAGATAAACAACTGAATTATATTCAGATAAATAAACACAGAAAGTGCACATTACTAGATAATTTTAAATCACATTTTTCATCTTGACATTTGTATTAAGATGCTAACCATCTTAAACGAGCTTGACAAGACTACTGCAGTTCACAAATAATTTTGTTAAATAGCTCAAAAACAGCCATCTTTAACTAAAATATTTTTCCACCATACCTGTTCTGTTATGTAGGTGAAGCCCAACCACTATCAATCGTGACAATCAACCATAATTGGCTTAAATAACTCTATGACTACCACTATAAAGTTGATTTGAAATAATTTTTTTGTTTTGGTTTGCACTCTTTTTAGCTGATAATTAGTCTAGCTTACTTGTAGCCTAGGTAGCTTGCTGTAACCAACCTGGACATACCCTCCCGTTTACCCCATGATTCTCCCTTAGTTAGACTTATTTCCTGCTGTCTTCCCGTTTAAATATTTTTTCCCGTAATTATCCCGTATTTGAATACTCTTTGCTTAGTTCATTGTGTATGTATGTACCGAATGATTATTTTGGATTAGCCTAAGCAACATACCGTTAGACCTAACGTTAGCTTTACAGCTCCAATACCAACATTCTTTCGTGGCTAACGTTGTTACTGTTCTCATCAACGACAACGCATATATTCACGGTGAACTATAGCTTGCAGTCTTAAATACAACTTATATGAAAAGCATTAAGATATAGGGGTGTATAATCATTGCAAAACAAATCTTACCTTGACGTTGTCTTGCCGAGACACACCGGTCTCTCCAGGTTGGGTTGTAGACTCATGGATTTGGCTTCAGACTGACGCGACGCCGGTTCAACGAATAACGTGATTGGCCAAATCAATTCAACAAGGTAACAACACAAGCGTTGATTGGATCTCACTCCGGCCAACGTTTGTGATCAGCAAGCGAAATTAAATCTATTTTTATACTTTAATGTGCAACAATTGGCGTTGTAAACAATCGGTAATCTTTTTGTGAATTATTCATACAGACAAATAAAAAAAATTAGCCACACAGCTGCTGGGTAACTGTCAAATTAAAAACTAAACGAGATAGACGGACTTGGCCCACTGCCTACTGGTGCTGCTCTTCTCTCTAGTAATCTGGCACATCGTCTCATAGCCTTACAGCTCAAACATGACAAACTGGGGCTCAGGTCAGGAGACAGCCTGGCTAAACCGACCGTCTGCTAGCTGACTCGCGTCACTGAGAGACAAACGTTTGACTCTCTCTTTTCCAGCAATTTTATTTTAAATAGACTTAAAAATTATGTTGGCATTAGTGGAATTGCATTAGCATGGTTTAAATCATACTTATCTGACCGTTATCAGTTTGTAGCCGTAAATGAAGAGATGTCTTATCGATCACAAGTTCAGTATGGTGTACCACAAGGCTCAGTACTAGGACCGCTGCTGTTCACTCTGTACATGCTACCATTAGGAGATATCATTAGGAAGCATGGCATTAGCTTTCTCTGTTATGCTGATGATACTCAGCTCTATATTTCTTCACGCCCTGACGAAACTTACCAATTCACAAAATTAACAGAATGCATAGCTGATATAAACAACTGGATGACTAGTAATTTCCTACTACTTAATTCAGAAAAAACAGAGATTCTAATGATTGGACCAAAAACTTCCTCACGTAATAACCTAGAATACTGTCTAACACCTGCCAACCTGTACGCATTTGTTAATCTAAACTACGCAAAAACACACGCAGTCCTCAAATCAAGCAACAGCAAAAGAAGAAGAGTTCGACCAATCATAGCGCTGGGTTCATTCCCCAGATAGCAAGCGGGGATGATTGACAGATGCGTAGGGCCTATCATTAAACAGAGACTGAAAATCGACAGCAATAAAGAATCCCGCTGGATCCCCCTTCACTCCCGCCGTCTGACTGATGTAAGAGGACAGTCCAGTAGTCACGGCACCTCTGACCCCTGAAGGGAAACGGCCTGGGGTCGATGTGGAAAGTTGATTGTACTGAGTTACCTTAATCCTCTGGGTTCGATGATCACACGGATCGCATGGATTATCTTAATACTCCGTCATTTCCCTCAGATAAGAGGAAGACATCATTCAGCCATGCAAATGATAAAATACTCAAGTAATGCTGAACAATAAATCTAAGTAAGTTTGAAATCGCTATGGCTGAGTGATGATGAAAG
>NC_140213.1:560664-585664 GCF_951802725.1 Rutilus rutilus | reverse complement strand
TGTGAGAGATGCTGGGCGGAGGTGTGTGTGAGAGAGAGAGAGATGCTGGGTGGAGGTGTGTGTGTGAGAGAGATGCTGGGCGGAGGTGTGTGTGTGAGAGAGATGCTGGGCCGAGGTGTGTGTGTGTGAGAGAGATGCTGGGCGGAGGTGTGTGTGTGTGTGAGAGAGATGCTGGGCCGAGGTGTGTGTGTGTGTGTGAGAGAGATGCTGGGCGGAGGTGTGTGTGTGTGTGTGAGAGAGACGCTGGGCGGAGGTGTGTGTGTGTGAGAGAGATGCTGGGCGGAAGTGTGTGTGTGTGTGAGAGAGAGAGATGCTGGGTGGAGGTGTGTGTGTGTGTGTGTGTGTGTGTGTGTGTGTGTGTGTGTGTGTGAGAGATGCTGGGTGGAGGTGTGTGTGTGTGAGAGAGATGCTGGGCGGAGGTGTGTGTGTGAGAGAGATGCTGGGCCGAGGTGTGTGTGTGTGTGAGAGAGATGCTGGGCGGAGGTGTGTGTGTGAGAGAGATGCTGGGCGGAAGTGTGTGTGTGAGAGAGATGCTGGGTGGAGGTGTGTGTGTGAGAGAGATGCTGGGCCGAGGTGTGTGTGTGAGAGAGATGCTGGGCCGAGGTGTGTGTGTGAGAGAGATGCTGGGCGGAAGTGTGTGTGTGTGTGTGTGTGTGAGAGAGAGAGATGCTGGGTGGAGGTGTGTGTGTGTGTGTGTGTGAGAGATGCTGGGTGGAGGTGTGTGTGTGTGTGTGTGAGAGAGATGCTGGGCGGAGGTGTGTGTGTGTGTGTGAGAGAGATGCTGGGTGGAGGTGTGTGTGTGTGAGAGAGATGCTGGGCCGAGGTGTGTGTGTGTGTGTGAGAGAGATGCTGGGCGGAGGTGTGTGTGTGTGTGTGTGAGAGAGATGCTGGGTGGAGGTGTGTGTGTGAGAGAGATGCTGGGTGGAGGTGTGTGTGTGAGAGAGATGCTGGGCGGAGGTGTGTGTGTGTGTGTGTGAGATGCTGGGTGGAGGTGTGTGTGTGTGAGAGAGATGCTGGGCGGAGGTGTGTGTGTGTGTGTGAGAGAGATGCTGGGCGGAGGTGTGTGTGTGTGTGTGTGAGAGAGATGCTGGGTGGAGGTGTGTGTGTGAGAGAGATGCTGGGTGGAGGTGTGTGTGTGAGAGAGATGCTGGGCGGAGGTGTGTGTGTGTGTGTGTTAGGGCTGTTGGAACGAATTCCGAAATTCGAATATAATTCGAATATTAAAAAAATCAATACTATTCGAATGCTAAAGTTCCTATTCGAATATTGCTTTTTTTTTTTTTTTTTTTAATGCAATCTTGCCTTTCTCGCCGCCTTGGCACACACATGTGAAAATTAAATGCTTTTGTTTCGTCTGATAAACAATAAAGTTTTTGAATCGTAACACAATTGTGCACGTTATCCACGCTGTATCATCATAACAACTGTCAAAAGTCGCGGAGAGGAATGTCTCCACGGTAACGGAGATCAACAATTTGATTCTCAGTCTACATTACAACGTGAAAACGGCGTCTTCAAATATATCCACTTTGGAGTGCGTTTTCATTAATAAAAACGCCGTCTCATTGTGGACGGAAGGCTAAAACGGAGAGGAAAATATACGTTATTTTTTATGACAACTTACAACCTGACAAGCTAGGCGATCTGTCCGAGGAACCGCCGCTAAAACAGGCAAGAATTACTGTCTCTCTCTCTCTCCTCATCACGGGGCTCAACTGCTACCAGCTGTCTGCCAAAAGGCAATAACAGACAAACTGACGGTTTATCTGTGAAGATATGAGACCGATCAACAGCACGCATTGGCGATCCATAAGACTGTGTAATGTCGTAAATATTAATAATAGGATGAATTTGAGCATTTAATATTCGAATATTATTCGAATATTAAATAAAATAAGGAATGGAATTCGAATAGTATTATAGAGGAAGATTGACAGCCCTAGTGTGTGTGTGTGTGTGTGAGAGAGAGATGCTGGGCGGAGGTGTGTGTGTGAGAGAGATGCTGGGCGGAGTTGTGTGTGAGATGCTGGGCGGAGGTGTGTGAGAGAGGCTGGGCGGAGGTGTGTGTGTGTGTGTGTGAGATGCTGGGTGGAGGTGTGTGTGTGAGAGAGATGCTGGGTGGAGGTGTGTGTGAGAGATGCTGGGCGGAGGTGTGTGTGAGAGATGCTGGGCGGAGGTGTGTGTGAGAGATGCTGGGCGGAGGTGTGTGTGAGAGATGCTGGGCGGAGGTGTGTGTGAGATGCTGGGCGGAGGTGTGTGTGTGTGAGAGATGCTGGGCGGAGGTGTGTGAGAGAGATGCTGGGCGGAGGTGTGTGTGAGAGATGCTGGGCGGAGGTGTGTGTGAGATGCTGGGCGGAGGTGTGTGTGTGTGAGAGAGATGCTGGGCGGAGGTGTATGAGAGAGATGCTGGGCGGAGGTGTGTGTGAGAGATGCTGGGCGGAGGTGTGTGAGAGAGAGGCTGGGCGGAGGTGTGTGTGAGAGATGCTGGGCGGAGGTGTGTGAGAGAGAGGCTGGGCGGAGGTGTGTGTGTGTGTGAGAGAGATGCTGGGCGGAGGTGTATGAGAGAGATGCTGGGCGGAGGTGTGTGTGAGAGATGCTGGGCGGAGGTGTGTGAGAGAGAGGCTGGGCGGAGGTGTGTGTGTGTGTGTGTGAGATGCTGGGCGGAGGTGTGTGTGAGAGATGCTGGGCGGAGGTGTGTGAGAGAGAGGCTGGGCAGAGGTGTGTGTGTGTGTGAGAGAGATGCTGGGCGGAGGTGTATGAGAGAGATGCTGGGCGGAGGTGTGTGTGAGAGATGCTGGGCGGAGGTGTGTGAGAGAGAGGCTGGGCGGAGGTGTGTGTGTGTGTGTGTGAGATGCTGGGTGGAGGTGTGTGTGTGTGAGAGAGATGCTGGGCGGAGGTGTGTGTGAGAGATGCTGGGTGGAGGTGTGTGTGAGAGATTCTGGGTGGAGGTGTGTGTGTGAGAGAGATGCTGGGTGGAGGTGTGTGTGTGTGAGAGAGATGCTGGGCGGAGGTGTGTGTGAGAGATGCTGGGCGGAGGTGTGTGTGTGTGTGTGTGTGTGAGAGATGCTGGGTGGAGGTGTGTGTGTGTGAGAGAGATGCTGGGCGGAGGTGTGTGTGAGAGATGCTGGGCGGAGGTGTGTGTGAGAGATGCTGGGTGGAGGTGTGTGTGTGAGAGAGATGCTGGGTGGAGGTGTGTGTGAGAGATGCTGGGCGGAGGTGTGTGAGAGAGAGGCTGGGCGGAGGTGTGTGTGTGTGAGAGAGATGCTGGGCGGAGGTGTGTGTGAGAGATGCTGGGCGGAGGTGTGTGAGAGAGAGGCTGGGTGGAGGTGTGTGTGTGTGAGAGAGATGCTGGGCGGAGGTGTGTGTGAGAGATGCTGGGCGGAGGTGTGTGTGAGAGATGCTGGGTGGAGGTGTGTGTGTGAGAGAGATGCTGGGTGGAGGTGTGTGTGAGAGATGCTGGGCGGAGGTGTGTGTGAGAGATGCTGGGCGGAGGTGTGTGAGTGAGATGCTGGGTGGAGGTGTGTGTGTGTGTGAGAGAGATGCTGGGTGGAGGTGTGTGTGAGAGATGCTGGGCGGAGGTGTGTGTGTGTGAGAGATGCTGGGCGGAGGTGTGTGTGTGAGAGAGATGCTGGGCGGAGGTGTGTGTGTGTTAGAGAGATGCTGGGCGGAGGTGTTTGTGTGTGAGAGAGAGATGCTGGGCGGAGGTGTGTGTGTGAGAGAGATGCTGGGCGGAGGTGTGTGTGTGTGAGAGATGCTGGGCGGAGGTGTGTGTGTGTGAGAGATGCTGGGCGGAGGTGTGTGTGTGTGAGAGATGCTGGGCGGAGGTGTGTGTGTGGTGTGTGTGTGTGTGAGAGAGATGCTGGCCGGAGGTGTGTGTGTGTGTGAGATGCTGGGCGAAGGTGTGTGTGTGAGAGAGATGCTGGGTGGAGGTGTGTGTGTGAGAGATGCTGGGCGGAGGTGTGTGTGTGTGAGATGCTGGGCGGAGGTGTGTGTGTGAGAGAGATGCTGGGCGGAAGTGTGTGTGTGAGAGAGATGCTGGGCGGAGGTGTGTGTGAGAGAGATGCTGGGCAGAGGTGTGTGTGTGTGTGTGTGAGAGAGATGCTGGGCGAAGGTGTGTGTGTGTGTGTGAGAGAGATGCTGGGCGGAGGTGTGTGTGTGTGAGAGAGATGCTGGGCGGAGGTGTGTGTGTGAGAGAGATGCTGGGCGGAGGTGTGTGTGTGTGTGTGTGAGAGAGATGCTGGGCGGAGGTGTGTGTGTGAGAGAGAGATGCTGGGCGGAGGTGTGTGTGTGTGTGTGTGTGTGAGAGAGATGCTGGGCGGAGGTGTGTGAGAGAGATGCTGGGCGGAGGTGTGTGAGAGAGATGCTGGGCGGAGGTGTGTGTGTGAGAGAGAGATGCTGGGCGGAGGTGTGTGTGTGTGAGAGAGAGATGCTGGGCGGAGGTGTGTTTTAAGTGGGAGGGGGGAATCAATTTTTTTTATTAGGTCACATCGCCCGGCCCTAACACTAACACTAACCCTAACCAGCCCTAGTCCCGATTTTCGCCTCTTCTTCTGCGTTTAAATTGTTTGAATGTGTAAATTGGCAGGACAAAACACGTCCAAACTATAAACTCTCACTCTATGATGGTTAAATTTAGCAGTTAATCCGCGAATCACATGCGTGCCGAACCGTGGGGCCTGGTTCGTACGATCACCTGCGATCCGGTCCACCCTAGTCGGGTCCATGTCTCACAGTAAAAAGCCTGCACCGAAATTGCAACTGATTTACCTAAGAATCCACAGTGAATGAACAAACAAACAAATAAAAGACTTTCACATGGTTGAAAATAAATAAGCACATTCCCAGCATCAGGATCCTTTCGAAGGTATTGTTATTTCTAGTCCAGTGATCCTGAATCTCTCTTCTCTCATATCTCACTAACGAGCCGGTGGGCGGGGCCAAAGATGTGATGATGTAGAAGTGGGCGTCGATCTGATTCTGCAGAAGCGTCTCTAGTCGCACTATTTTTACCTCATAATGTCATTACATCCGGAAGGAGTCGTTTTCTGAGCTTGGTTTCAATAAACGCTGTTTTTAGTCTAACAAGGAAGTTTTGAGTTCTGAAACTAGATGTTTTTACAGTGCAATAACCTCTTACATGTCAAAAGATCAAAGACATTTTGACTTCTCAATTCATGTTCACTTTAAGCACATTAAGACTTACTTTCACACTTAAAGTCAACGTATTCAACTAATGCTGGTATTCCATTTCAAAATATGATTATAAATTCATCCCCTAAGAAGCTGCTGCTGTTGTGTGTGTTGTGAAGGGTTAGTGGCCATGTGTTGACTGGATCTGAGAAGCTTCTGAAGCATGAATGTGTTGTTTTGTGTCTCATTGAGCACTGGTTCTGTGTCCTGTAGAGATCATCCCTCGCTCCATCCTCATGACCACGTTCGAGGGCAGTCACTATCTGCTGTGTGCACTGGGAGACGGGGCACTCTTCTACTTCGGCCTGGACATTCAGACAGGTTACACACACACATTCACTGCTAACAACCAGCGACTTACATTCCTAACACGTATCCAAAGTCTTCACTGTTCTTAAACAGTTTTAGACCACTGTAACCTTGTATTGTAATCTAAGATTGCTGTGACAGCAGAATTTTAGACCAGTTGAAAATTCACAATTTGTGATTTCAATTTCAATACCACAGCAAAAACTGCTAGACTAACTAATATAAAAAGTTTTTTCCCTGAGAACTAACCCTTCACGTGTGTGTGTTGTTTGTGCAGGTGTTTTGAGTGAGCGTAAGAAGGTGACGCTCGGCACTCAGCCGACGGTTCTGCGCACGTTCCGCTCGCTCTCCACATCTAACGTGTTCGCCTGCTCCGACAGACCCACCGTCATCTACTCCAGCAACCACAAGCTGGTGTTCTCCAACGTCAACCTGAAGGAGGTGAACTACATGTGCCCGCTGAACTCTGAGGGATACCCCGACAGGTACAGCTCACCCACTCACCTGCTCACTCTCAGCCTGAGCTGCATGTTGTAGGATCACATGTTTGTTCTCTTCCTTCTGCTCCAGTTTGGCTCTGGCCAATAACAGCACTCTGACCATCGGCACCATCGACGAGATCCAGAAGCTGCACATCCGGACCGTGCCGCTCTACGAGTCCCCCAAGTGAGTGTGTGTGTGTGTGTGTGTGTGTGTGTGGAAACACATCATATCAATGATTAATCTCTAAATCATTTATTTCATTAAGCCTGATTATGATGTCATACAAATGGTTTGTGAATATTTAGTAAATTCATCAGTATCACTGGTCGGTTACACTTTATTTCATGGTGTCCTTGTTACAGAGTAATTATACAATTAAGCAACAATGAGTAATATTCAGGGTTCGTACGGGTGCTTGAAATCCTTGAAAGTGCTTTAATTTTGATGTTGTGTTTTCAAGGTTTGAAAAGTGCTTGAATTTTGGATAAAATGCTTGAAAATGCTTGAATTTGTAACTGTATTTCTTTCACAAGAAATCTTTCTGACGAAATAGTTCTTTATTAAATGGAGAAAAAAAATGTAGCCCTTCAGAATCAGATACAGATTGATTTGCGTTACGCTGGCCAGAGCAAAAGTAGGCGGAGTTTTAATTTTGATTTCTGCGGTTGTTTGGATGCACCGTTTTTATTGGCCACGCAGCGGCAACAGTTGAACTATTTTAAACTTTGACGGCGGCGTGCGCGCGAGCTCGTTGAGCCCATAGACTGTAAAAAATAGGTTGAGCCCCGCTTTGGTCCGAGTCGCGCGGCGCAAGCCATTGAAATATAGGCCTATTGGTTTCATAGCGCAGCGCAGTCTGCGTCCTATCTGAAAGGGCCATTAGTGACTGAAAGTACTTGGTGTGATAATGTAATGTAAGTATTGCATGCCATGTCCGTTATGTCACGTTCATTTGTGGAATATGCAGTGAACATCGCTAAAATTACAGAACTGTCACGTGCAAATTAACCTGCAAACGTTAGCCCAGTGCATAACAACAGTCGTTGATTGCTGAACTGAAATAAGTCAGTGTCATAAGTAGTATACTGTTACTGTAGGATAGCCCTATGCGATATTTACACTGCACTATTCCAGTAAATGTAACGTTATTAGCTAACGTTATGTCTTGACCCAAGACATCTTGGCAAGGAAATACATTTATCAGGCAGGTGCCTGTGCACTCAGATATTGTTCAAACCTTGTCTATATCAAGAATGTGTCCCAAAACGGGAAGGCCTGTCAAATATTTCTGTTCAAATCCTAAGTCTTCATATTTTTAATTAATTCAGTTTTACAGCCTATCACATTTACAGCCTATCACATTATCTGGTAAGCAATATTTGGACATTAATATAATGAAAAGTATATTCTTCATATGTTTTAGGCTATATACTTAGTGATACATTTTGAAGAATAAAACTTGTGATTGGCTTAAATATTAGGGCTGCACAATATATCGAAATATTGCAAATGTATATATTACAATATGCATAACTGCATATCGCAACGGCTTGCAATAACTGGGGTCATGAACAAAAGACAAAGAAAATGCTCACTGCTTTTGGCTGAATAGGCTAACTTTTGTAGCTTTAATAAGAATCAGTATATTTAATTCATGCAGTGAAAACTAAGCAGTGTTTATTTTTACATTTGATTAATCAGTGTCTGTTGTTAAATAAACCTAATGTAGGATAACCTGAACCCCTAAACCCCACTGATGTTAAAATAACACTTCTTATGCTACAGTAAAACACTGATGTTCACTGTCTTGAAGTTGTAGGGATATTTTCTTATCACAAAAAGAATGTGAAAAACGTTTGTGTAGGTTATATCATTTTAAAGATAATTTAAGTTAATTTGACACACTTTAAGCATTATCGTATCGCATATTGAATATCGCATTATTTAATGAGTTATCGCATATCTAATTTTTCTTCAATATCGTGCAGCCCTCTGCTATTATGAAACATTTGGCTGTTTATCTCTTTTGATGTGATAAAAACACTAAATAATAATTTTAACTATGTATTGGTATGTAATTTACGGTAGTGTAAGGTGCTGGAAAAAGCTTTAAAATGGACCTGGAAAGTACTTGAAAAGTGCTTGAATTTGACCTTGGAAAAAGTGTACGAACCCTGAATATTAAGTAACAACATGTACTTCCTCTATAGGGTTAGTTTACTGTAGGAAATAATGTCACCTGTAACAAGGACACTGTAAGCTGGTGTTGCTCTGCTGTAGCAGCTTTGGCTCGAGCATGAGTACAGCATGTGGTGTGTGTATCTCATGTTCATGCGTGTATTCTGCTAATGTTTGTGTCTCTCGCAGGCGGATCTGTTATCAGGAAGTGTCTCAGTGTTTCGGAGTTCTGTCCAGTAGAGTAGAGATGCAGGATGCCAGTGGAACAACAGCAGCGGTGCGGCCCAGCGCCAGCACACAGGTGTGTGTGTGTGTGTGAGTGAGGCGGAGTGAGTGAGTGAGGCAGAGTGAGTGAGTGAGGCAGAGTGAGTGAGTGAGGCAGAGTGAGTGAGTGAGTGAGGCTGAGTGAGGCGGAGTGAGTGAGTGAGTGAGTGAGGCGGAGTGAGTGAGGCTGAGTGAGTGAGTGAGGCGGAGTGAGTGAGGCTGAGTGAGTGAGTGAGGCGGAGTGAGTGAGTGAGTGAGGCGGAGTGAGTGAGTGAGTGAGGCAGAGTGAGTGAGTGAGGCTGAGTGAGGCGGAGTGAGTGAGTGAGTGAGTGAGTGAGTGAGTGAGTGAGTGAGTGAGTGAGTGAGTGAGTGAGTGAGTGAGGCGGAGTGAGTGAGTGAGTGAGGCGGAGTGAGTGAGTGCAGTGAGTGAGGCTGAGTGAGTGAGTGAGGCGGAGTGAGTGAGTGAGGCGGAGTGAGTGAGTGAGGCGGAGTGAGTGAGTGAGGCGGAGTGAGTGAGTGAGGCGGAGTGAGTGAGTGAGGCGGAGTGAGTGAGTGAGGCGGAGTGAGTGAGTGAGGCGGAGTGAGTGAGTGAGGCGGAGAGAGTGAGTGAGTGAGTGAGTGCAGTGAGTGAGGCGGAGTGAGTGAGTGAGTGAGGCGGTGTGAGTGAGTGAGGCGGAGTGAGTGAGTGAGGCGGAGAGAGTGAGTGAGTGAGTGAGTGCAGTGAGTGAGGCGGAGTGAGTGAGTGAGTGAGGCGGTGAGTGAGGCGGAGTGAGTGAGTGAGGCGGAGTGAGTGAGTGAGGCGGAGTGAGTGAGTGAGGCGGAGTGAGTGAGTGCAGTGAGTGAGTGAGTGCAGTGAGTGAGTGAGTGAGGCTGAGTGAGTGAGTGAGGCGGAGTGAGTGCAGTGAGTGAGTGAGGCGGAGTGAGTGAGGCTGAGTGAGTGAGGCGGAGTGAGTGAGTGAGTGAGGCGGAGTGAGTGAGTGAGGCGGAGTGAGTGAGTGAGGCTGAGTGAGTGAGGCTGAGTGAGTGAGTAAGGCGCAGTGAGTGAGTGCAGTGAGTGAGTGAGGCTGAGTGAGTGAGTAAGGCGCAGTGAGTGAGGCGGAGTGAGTGAGTGAGTGAGTGAGTGAGTGAGGCGGAGTGAGTGAGTGAGTAAGGCGCAGTGAGTGAGTGAGGCTGAGTGAGTGAGTGAGGCGCAGTGAGTGAGTGAGTGAGGGAGTGAGTGAGGGAGTGAGTGAGTGAGTGAGGCGCAGTGAGTGAGGCGGAGTGAGTGAGTGAGGGAGTGAGTGAGGGAGTGAGTGAGGGAGTGAGTGAGGGAGTGAGTGAGGGAGTGAGTGAGGGAGTGAGTGAGTGAGTGAGTGAGGCGGAGAGAGTGAGTGAGTGAGTGAGTGCAGTGAGTGAGGCGGAGTGAGTGAGTGAGTGAGGCGGTGAGTGAGGCGGAGTGAGTGAGTGAGGCGGAGTGAGTGAGTGAGGCTGAGTGAGTGAGTGAGGCGGAGTGAGTGCAGTGAGTGAGTGAGTGAGTGAGTGCAGTGAGTGAGTGAGTGAGGCTGAGTGAGTGAGTGAGGCGGAGTGAGTGCAGTGAGTGAGTGAGTGAGGCGGAGTGAGTGCAGTGAGTGAGTGAGGCGGAGTGAGTGAGTGAGGCGGAGTGAGTGAGTGAGGCTGAGTGAGTGAGGCGGAGTGAGTGAGTGAGTGAGGCGGAGTGAGTGAGTGAGGCGGAGTGAGTGAGTGAGGCTGAGTGAGTGAGGCTGAGTGAGTGAGGCTGAGTGAGTGAGGCGGAGTGAGTGAGTGCAGTGAGTGAGTGCAGTGAGTGAGTGCAGTGAGTGAGTGAGGCTGAGTGAGTGAGTAAGGCGCAGTGAGTGAGGCGGAGTGAGTGAGTGAGTGAGTGAGTGAGGCGGAGTGAGTGAGTGAGTAAGGCGCAGTGAGTGAGTGAGGCTGAGTGAGTGAGGCGCAGTGAGTGAGTGAGTGAGGGAGTGAGTGAGGGAGTGAGTGAGGGAGTGAGTGAGTGAGTGAGGCGCAGTGAGTGAGGCGGAGTGAGTGAGTGAGTGAGGGAGTGAGTGAGGGAGTGAGTGAGTGAGGGAGTGAGTGAGTGAGTGAGTGAGTGAGTGAGTGAGTGAGTGAGTGAGTGAGTGAGTGAGTGAGGCGGAGTGAGTGAGTGAGTGAGTGAGGCGGAGTGAGTGAGTGAGGCGGAGTGAGTGAGTGAGGCGGAGTGAGTGAGTGAGGCGGAGTGAGTGAGGCGGAGTGAGTGAGGCGGAGTGAGTGAGTGAGTGAGTGAGTGAGTGAGTGGGAGTGAGTGAGTGGGAGTGAGTGAGGCGGAGTGAGTGAGGCGGAGTGAGTGAGGCGGAGTGAGTGAGGCGGAGTGAGTGAGGCGGAGTGAGTGAGGCGGAGTGAGTGAGGCGGAGTGAGTGAGGCGGAGTGAGTGAGTGAGGCGGAGTGAGTGAGTGAGGCGGAGTGAGTGAGTGAGGCGGAGTGAGTGAGTGAGGCGGAGTGAGTGAGTGAGGCGGAGTGAGTGAGTGAGGCGGAGTGAGTGAGGCGGAGTGAGTGAGGCGGAGTGAGTGAGTGAGGCGGAGTGAGTGAGTGAGGCGGAGTGAGTGAGTGAGGCTGAGTGAGTGAGTGAGGCGGAGTGAGTGAGTGAGGCGGAGTGAGTGAGTGAGGCGGAGTGAGTGAGTGAGGCGGAGTGAGTGAGGCGGAGTGAGTGAGGCGGAGTGAGTGAGGCGGAGTGAGTGAGGCGGAGTGAGTGAGTGAGGCGGAGTGAGTGAGTGAGGCGGAGTGAGTGAGGCGGAGTGAGTGAGGCTGAGTGAGTGAGTGAGGCGGAGTGAGTGAGTGAGGCGGAGTGAGTGAGTGAGGCGGAGTGAGTGAGTGAGGCGGAGTGAGTGAGGCGGAGTGAGTGAGGCGGAGTGAGTGAGGCGGAGTGAGTGAGGCGGAGTGAGTGAGTGAGGCGGAGTGAGTGAGTGAGGCGGAGTGAGTGAGGCGGAGTGAGTGAGTGAGGCGGAGTGAGTGAGTGAGGCGGAGTGAGTGAGTGAGGCTGAGTGAGTGAGTGAGGCTGAGTGAGTGAGGCGGAGTGAGTGAGGCGGAGTGAGTGAGGCGGAGTGAGTGAGGCGGAGTGAGTGAGTGCAGTGAGTGAGTGCAGTGAGTGAGTGCAGTGAGTGAGTGCAGTGAGTGAGTGCAGTGAGTGAGTGAGGCGGAGTGAGTGAGTGAGTGAGTGAGTGAGGCGGAGTGAGTGAGTGAGGCTGAGTGAGTGAGTGAGGCGCAGTGAGTGAGTGAGGAAGTGAGTGAGGGAGTGAGTGAGGGAGTGAGTGAGTGAGTGAGGCGCAGTGAGTGAGGCGGAGTGAGTGAGTGAGTGAGTGAGTGAGTGAGTGAGTGAGTGAGTGAGTGAGTGAGTGAGTGAGTGAGTGAGTGAGTGAGGCGGAGTGAGTGAGTGAGTGAGTGAGTGAGGGAGGCTGAGTGAGTGAGTGAGTGAGTGAGTGAGTGAGTGAGTGAGTGAGTGAGTGAGTGAGTGAGTGAGGCGGAGTGAGTGAGTGAGTGAGTGAGTGAGGGAGGCTGAGTGAGTGAGTGAGTGAGTGAGTGAGTGAGTGAGTGAGTGAGGCGGAGTGAGTGAGTGAGGCGGAGTGAGTGAGTGAGTGAGTGAGTGAGTGAGGCGGAGTGAGTGAGGCGGAGTGAGTGAGGCGGAGTGAGTGAGGCGGAGTGAGTGAGGCGGAGTGAGTGAGGCGGAGTGAGTGAGGCGGAGTGAGTGAGGCGGAGTGAGTGGCGGAGTGAGTGGCGGAGTGAGTGAGTGAGGCGGAGTGAGTGAGTGAGTGAGGCGGAGTGAGTGAGTGAGTGAGGCGGAGTGAGTGAGTGAGTGAGGCGGAGTGAGTGAGTGAGTGAGGCGGAGTGAGTGAGTGAGTGAGGCGGAGTGAGTGAGTGAGTGAGGCGGAGTGAGTGAGTGAGTGAGGCTGAGTGAGTGAGTGAGTAAGGCTGAGTGAGTGAGTATAAAGGCCAGGTCCTGCAGCACAGCACTAGCTACAGCTATCTGGGCATCGACATCAGCGCTTCGGGACGCTTCAGTCTGGCTATGAAAACACTCAGTGAAAAGGCTCGGAGGGCTTTCTATGCTATAAAGTCACGTGGACACTTAAAATTACCCATTAAAACTTGGATAAAATTATATCATTTAATAATAAAACCAATTCTTTTATATGGGTGTGAAATTTGGGGACCAGTACTAAATTATTTAAGTAAAAATATTTTAGGGGTTCACAGAAACACGTCCACTGCCGCCTGCAGGGCTGAGCTGGGCTTGTACCCGCTGAACATCGAGATCCAGAAGACATGTGTTCAGTTCTGGCATTACCTCCATCTGTCTGATCCAGAGTCAGTCCAATATAAAGCCCTCCTCGCCAATGAAACCTCAGCAGAACCTCATCCTCTGAACACACTCGCTCTCCAACTCGTCCATCAGACTATACTCCCCATCGACTACAGCTACAACCCCAAAACTATTATTAAAGAAATCCACACAAATCTAAAAGTCACTCATGATGAATCACTAAAAGCACATTTTGACCTCCAGAATAAACTCCAATGTTACTCGACCCTCAATAGAACCACTAAATTGGCCAGTTATCTATTTATTAAACATTTTAAAGAAAGACAAATCCTCTCCAAATACAGATTAAGTGACCATGATCTAGAGATAGAGAGAGGAAGACGTAGACAAACATGGACAGAGAGAGAGCAGAGGATCTGTAGACACTGTGATCTACAGCACATCGAGGATGAGGAACACTTTCTGCTCTTCTGCTCCAGATACTCCAGTATAAGAGAAACCTTTCTGCCCAGATTTGAAACCTTGATTCCATCGTTCTTTGAACTGAGTGACACTGAAAAAACGTCCTTCTTACTCGGAGAAGATGATAGTACAGCTGCACTAGCGGCTAAATATGTATTAGCTATTCACAACGCCAGAGTCAGCTAATTCTCTATAGACACCCACTGTATTTATTCATTTATTAGGATAGATTGTTTATTTATTTATTTATTTATATTTACTATGCTACATATGACATGATCTATACATATGTTTTGTTTGTTTGTTTTATTATTTATATATAATATGTTCATGCTTTGGCAACATTGTGTTACACAGTCATGCTAATAAAGCTAAATTGAATTGAATTGAGTGAGTGGGTGCAGTGAGAGTGCAGTGAGTGAGTGAGTGAGGGAGGGAGGGAGTGAGTGAGGGAGGGAGGGAGTGAGTGAGGTGCAGTGAGTGAGTGCAGTGAGTGAGTGCAGTGAGTGAGTGAGTGAGGCGGAGTGAGTGAGGCGGAGTGAGTGAGTGCAGTGAGTGAGTGGAATGAGTTGAGAGAGTGAAGAAATGCATCACAGAAGCTCTGTGTGTGTGCGCGCAGGCTCTGTCCAGCAGTGTGAGCTCCAGTAAGCTGTTTCCCAGCAGCACGTCGCCTCACGAGACATCGTTCGGGGAGGAGGTGGAGGTGCACAGTCTGCTGGTGGTGGACCAGCACACGTTTGAGGGTAAGTGTGTGTGTGTGTGTGTGTGTGTGTGTGTGTGTGTGTGTGTGTGTGTGTGTGTGTGTGTGTGTGTGTGTGTGTGTGTGTGTGTGTGTGTGTGTGTGTGTGTGTGTGTGTGTGTGTGTGTGTGTGTGTGTGTGTGTGTGTGTGTGTGTGTGTGTGTGTGTGTGTGTGTGCACGTGGGGTCTAACGCTCCTCTCCCGCAGTGCTGCACGCGCATCAGTTCCTGCAGAACGAGTACGCACTCAGCATGGTCTCCTGTAAGCTGGGCCGGGATCCGGCCGTCTACTTCATCGTCGGCACAGCCATGGTGTATCCAGAGGAGGCGGAGCCTAAGCAGGGCCGCATCATCGTCTTCCATTACACTGACGGTAACCTCAAAAACACCACCATTCTCTACAGGGCAATACATGTTTCTACAAATATTGTGGCTTTTTCAATTATGAATGTGAAGTTTTACCATTTCTGATTAATATTTGGAAACGCAACTAAATTCCCACAAACAAAAAGAAAAAAGTCAATTTCCATTCAAAAATGAAATCATATAAATGGTGTATTCTAGGTCAGGGGTTTTCAAAGTGGGATCCGTGGAAATGTTTAGGTTAGGGTTAGTATATGATTTTTTTTCCACAGTCGATTTTTTTTACTTTATACAGAAACCGTTAGAGCTGAAGATGATCATAATAGACTGAAAACCCTTGATCTAAGTCTTTTACATGTCTGTGAGTGTATGTAGTCATATGTGCTGTTTTCTCTGTACTCTCAGGTAAACTGCAGACGGTGGCAGAGAAGGAGGTTAAAGGTGCCGTTTACTCAATGGTGGAGTTTAACGGCAAACTGCTGGCCAGCATCAACAGCACCGTGAGTTTGGTCCTGTCACACTCTTCAGCGCATCTCCTTCCCGCCTCTAGCGTGTCTCCTCTGCAAACGTGTGTCTCCGTGCTAACGTGTCGCTAGTGTGCATCTTGCCACTAACGTGTCTAACATGTGTCTCTGCCGCTAACGTGTGTCCGCCGCTAATGTGTGTCTAACACGTGTCTCTGCCGATAACGTGTGTCTAACGCGTCTCCGCTGCTAACGTGTGTCTAACACGTGTCTCTGCCGCTAACGTGTGTCTAACGCGTGTCTCCACCGCTAACGTGTGTCTAACGCGTGTCTCCACCGCTAACGTGTGTCTAACGCGTGTCTCCACCGCTAACGTGTGTCTTTTATAAGGCCACTAATGTCTAACGCATGTCTCCGTGCTAACGTGTCGCTAGCGTGCATCTTGCCGCTAACGTGTGTCTCTGCCGCTAACGTGTGTCTCCGCCGCTAATGTGTTGCTAACGTTAACGTGTGTCTCCGCCGTTAGCGTGCGTCTCGCCGCTAAAGTGTCTAACACGCGTTTCCGCCGCTAACGTGTGTGTCCGCCGCTAACGTGTGTCTAACACGTGTCTCCGCCGCGAACATGTGAGTCCACCACTAACGTGTGTCTAACGCGTGTCTCCACCGCTTAACATGTCTAACACGTGTCTCTGCCGCTAACATGTGAGTCCACCACTAACGTGTGTCTAACGTGTCTCCACCACTAACGTGTCTAACGCGTGTCTCCACCGCTAATGTGTCTAACGTGTGTGTCCGCCGCTAACGTATGTCTAACACGTGTCTCCGCCGCTAACATGTGAGTCCACCACTAACGTGTGTCTAACGCGTGTCTCCACCGCTAGCTAACGTGTGTCTCCACCGCTTAACATGTGTCTAACACGTGTCTCTGCCACTAACATGAGTCCACCACTAACGTGTGTCTAACGTGTCTCCACCGCTAACGTGTGTCTAACGTGTCTCCACCACTAACGTGTGTCTAACGTGTCTCCACCACTAACGTGTGTCTAACGTGTCTCCACCACTAACATGTGTCTAACGCGTGTCTCCACCGCTAGCTAACGCGTGTCTCCACCGCTAACGTGTGTCTAACACGTGTCTCCACCGCTTAACATGTGTCTAACACGTGTCTCTGCCGCTAACATGTGATTCCACCACTAACGTGTGTCTAACGTGTCTCCACCACTAACGTGTGTCTAACGTGTCTCCACCACTAACGTGTGTCTAACGTGTCTCCACCACTAACGTGTGTCTAACGTGTCTCCACCACTAACGTGTGTCTAACGTGTCTCCACCACTAACATGTGTCTAACGTGTGTCTCCACCGCTAGCTAACGCGTGTCTCCACCGCTAACGTGTGTCTAACACGTGTCTCCGCCGCTAATGTGTCTAACGCGTGTCTCTGCCGCTAACGTGTGTCTAACTCGTGTCTCCACCGCTAGCTAACGTGTGTCTCCGCCGCTAATGTGTGTGTCTGCGCAGGTGCGTCTGTACGAGTGGACGGCAGAGAAGGAGCTGCGGACGGAGTGTAACCACTATAATAACATCATGGCGCTGTATCTGAAGACGAAGGGCGACTTCATCCTGGTGGGGGACCTGATGCGCTCAGTGCTCCTGCTAGCATACAAGCCCATGGAGGGCAGCTTCGAGGAGGTGACCGCTGACGCACTGCATTCTGGGGGTTCTGCTGCGGTTCTGGTCGGACGGAAGCTTAACTTCCTCTTACTGTTTTCTTTTCATTAGATTGCCCGTGATTTCAATCCAAACTGGATGAGTGCTGTCGAAATCCTGGATGATGACAACTTCCTCGGAGCCGAGAATGCGTTCAACCTGTTCGTCTGCCAGAAGGACAGGTAACAGATCGAGGGCATCATCACACACTGAACGATCGATGTTAGATGTGACTGACAGGCGTCTGAAGGAGCGCTCACATTTACACAGGCTCAGAGAATTTCAATAGGAATTTCGCACAAGGACGAAAGATTTGACATCGGTTCTGCTCATATTCTCCGCATTGACCAACAGAACCAGTAACCCTAACCCGACCCGACCCGAGCTTCAAGCCGCCTTCCACTGCACACATTTGCACACGATTGTCGCATTTCGCCCCCTATTGGCAGTCGCACGCAACTTTGAAATTGGTCGTGAAGCAACCGTTACCCTTCTACTTATTACCATGGTCAAATTAATGATTTTAATGAATGTTAATTAATTGCACATTAATTATCGCTGGCGATACGTCCGAGCTGAGCTGTAGTTCACTGCAGGCGATACGTCCACGATAATTAATGCGATATGGCTCAGCTTGTCAGTTAACTATGGCTCTGTGTTGTAAATGCCGCTCCATCTGAAAGCAGGTGATGGCGATTTACTACTAATCAAGGAACCGGCTTTACTGACGAGATGCGCCTTACAATGTCATGCGATATATCGCCCAGCCCTAATGTAGTGCATGTGTGAATAAATCCACACAAAATAAATGATCCTCAGTACATTTAAAATAAAAACAGTAGATTTTCTAAAGCTAATCAACATAAATATTGATTTAATAATTATTAGGGTTAGGGTTAGAGAGGAACCGCGTGTGAGCGCGAGAGTGAGGAACCGCGTGTGAGTGCGAGAGTGAGGAGCCCACGTGTGAGCGAGAGAGAGGAACCGCGTGTGAGCGAGAGAGAGGAATCGCGTGTGAGCGAGAGTGAGGAACCGCGTGTGAGCGAGAGAGAGGAACCGCGTGTGAGCGAGAGTGAGGAACCGCGTGTGAGCGAGAGAGAGGAACCGCGTGTGAGCGAGAGTGAGGAACCGCGTGTGAGCGAGAGTGAGGAGCCCACGTGTGAGCGAGAGTGAGGAACCGCGTGTGAGCGCGAGAGTGAGGAACCGCGTGTGAGCGAGAGAGAGGAATCGCGTGTGAGCGAGAGTGAGGAACCGCGTGTGAGCGAGAGAGAGGAACCGCGTGTGAGCGAGAGTGAGGAACCGCGTGTGAGCGAGAGAGAGGAACCGCGTGTGAGCGAGAGTGAGGAACCGCGTGTGAGCGAGAGAGAGGAACCGCGTGTGAGCGAGAGAGAGGAACCGCGTGTGAGTGCGAGAGTGAGGAGCCCACGTGTGAGCGAGAGTGAGGAACCGCGTGTGAGCGAGAGTGAGGAACCGCGTGTGAGCGAGAGTGAGGAACCGCGTGTGAGCGAGAGTGAGGAACCGCGTGTGAGCGAGAGAGAGGAACCGCGTGTGAGCGAGAGAGAGGAACCGCGTGTGAGCGAGAGTGAGGAACCGCGTGTGAGCGAGAGTGAGGAACCGCGTGTGAGCGAGAGTGAGGAACCGCGTGTGAGCGAGAGTGAGGAACCGCGTGTGAGCGCGAGAGATGAACCGCGTGTGAGCGCGAGAGTGAGGAACCGCGTGTGAGCGAGAGAGAGGAACCGCGTGTGAGCGAGAGTGAGGAACCGCGTGTGAGCGAGAGTGAGGAACCGCGTGTGAGCGAGAGTGAGGAACCGCGTGTGAGCGAGAGTGAGGAACCGCGTGTGAGCGAGAGTGAGGAACCGCGTGTGAGCGAGAGTGAGGAACCGCGTGTGAGCGAGAGTGAGGAACCGCGTGTGAGCGCGAGAGAGGAACCGCGTGTGAGCGAGAGAGTGAGGAACCGCGTGTGAGCGAGAGAGTGAGGAACCGCGTGTGAGCGAGAGTGAGGAACCGCGTGTGAGCGAGAGTGAGGAACCGCGTGTGAGCGAGAGTGAGGAACCGCGTGTGAGCGCGAGAGAGGAACCGCGTGTGAGCGAGAGTGAGGAACCACGTGTGAACGCGAGAGAGGAACCGCGTGTGAGCGAGAGAGAGGAGCCGCGTGTGAGCGAGAGTGAGGAACCGCGTGTGAGCGCGAGAGTGAGGAACCGCGTGTGAGCGAGAGAGAGGAACCGCGTGTGAGCGCGAGAGTGAGGAACCGCGTGTGAGCGAGAGTGAGGAACCGCGTGTGAGCGAGAGTGAGGAACCGCGTGTGAGCGAGAGTGAGGAACCGCGTGTGAGCGAGAGTGAGGAACCGCGTGTGAGCGAGAGTGAGGAACCGCGTGTGAGCGAGAGAGTGAGGAACCGCGTGTGAGCGAGAGAGAGGAACCGCGTGTGAGCGAGAGGAACCGCGTGTGAACGAGAGTGAGGAACCGCGTGTGAACGAGAGTGAGGAACCGCGTGTGAGCGAGAGAGAGGAACCGCGTGTGAGCGAGAGAGAGGAACCGCGTGTGAGCGAGAGAGAGGAACCGCGTGTGAGCGAGAGTGAGGAACCGCGTGTGAGCGAGAGTGAGGAACCGCGTGTGAGCGAGAGTGAGGAACCGCGTGTGAGCGAGAGTGAGGAACCGCGTGTGAGCGAGAGTGAGGAACCGCGTGTGAGCGAGAGTGAGGAACCGCGTGTGAGCGAGAGTGAGGAACCGCGTGTGAGCGAGAGTGAGGAACCGCGTGTGAGCGAGAGAGTGAGGAACCGCGTGTGAGCGCGAGAGTGAGGAACCGAGTGTGAGTGTTGTGATGCTGTCTGACCGAGTGTAAGGAACCAAGTGTGTGTCCTGTGAGGAACCGTAAGAGAGTGTGTGTGTCCTGTGAGCAACTGTGTGTGTGTGTTCAGTGCGGCGACCACAGACGAGGAGCGGCAGCATCTGCAGGAAGTGGGTCTGTTCCACCTGGGCGAGTTTGTTAACGTGTTTTCCCACGGTTCCCTGGTCCTGCAGAACCTGGGCGAGAGCTCCACTCCCACACAGGGGTCCGTGCTGTTCGGCACCGTCAACGGCATGATCGGTGAGTTGCTCACACACACACACACACACACACACACACACACACACACCTGTGATGTCATCAGGTTAGGTCACGTGTAGAGTACAGCCGTGAGTTTCTCTCACACACACACACACACCTGTGACGTCATCAGGTTAGGTCACGTGTAGAGTACAGCCGTGAGCTTCTCTCACACACACACACACACCTGTGATGTCATCAGGTTAGGTCACGTGTAGAGTACAGCCGTTAGTTTCTCTCACACACACACACACACACACACCTGTGACGTCATCAGGTTAGGTCACGTGTAGAGTACAGCCGTGAGCTTCTGCTGCGTGATATACAGTTCAATTTCAAGAAAAAGAACCTTGTCATGATCTATATACCGGCACCATGATGTTGGTCGTGTGTGTGTGTGTGTGTGTGTGTGTGAATGTGAGTTTTGATGAAGTTTCTCTCTGTGTTTGAGGTCTGGTGACGTCTCTGTCGGAGGGCTGGTACAGTTTACTGCTGGATCTACAGAACCGACTCAACAAGGTCATCAAGAGTGTCGGCAAGATTGAGCACAGCTTATATCCTTTAACACGCAATCTCTCAGAGACGCGTGCTGCGTTATCACGTGTGTGTGTGTGTGTGTGTGTGCATGCGCGTGTGTGTGTGAGAGAGAGAGAGAGAGAGTGTGTGTGTGTGTGTGTGTGTGTGTGAGAGAGAGAGTGTTTGTGTTTGTGTTTGCTGAATTGACACTCTTGGGCTTGAACTGTATTTGACCGGTTGAGTCCTTGACTAGCAGTGCCACCTGGAGGTCGTTCCACACGGAGCGTAAGACGGAGCAGGCCACAGGCTTCATCGACGGAGACCTGATCGAGAGCTTCCTGGACCTGGGCCGGGCCAAGATGCAGGAGGTGGTCAGCACTCTCCAGGTGAGCCTCACGCCTTCACGCGCACACTGATGACGTCATCACCCCCCCCCCCCTTCTGATGACGTCATCGTCCCCTTCTGATGACGTCATCGTCCCCTTCTGATGACGTCATCGTCCCCTTCTGATGACGTCATCGTCCCCTTCTGATGACGTCATCGCCCCCCTTCTGATGACGTCATCGTCCCCTTCTGATGACGTCATCGCCCCCCTTCTGATGACGTCATCGTCCCCCTTCTGAGGAGTGTGTGAGCTCGTCATGGACCGTGAACGCGATTCACCCGTCAGTTCTGAATCCACAGCGCCGTGAAGAAAGAAAGATGTTCATTAGCTGTTAGTTTCTTTTTAATCTAACGACAGACACAAGACCCACATCAGATGTACAGCACATGTTCCTGTAACGAGTGCGCGCTGTAGAGTGACATCATCAGGCCTCGAGTGCGCGCTGGAGAGTGACATCATCAGGCCTCAGGCCTCGAGTGCGCGCTGTAGAGTGACATCATCAGGCCTCGAGTGTGCGCTGGAGAGTGACATCATCAGGCCTCAGGCCTCGAGTGCGCGCTGTAGAGTGACATCATCAGGCCTCAGGCCTCGAGTGCGCACTGTAGAGTGACATCATCAGGCCTCAGGCCTCGAGTGCGCGCTGTAGAGTGACATCATCAGGCCTCGAGTGCGCACTGGAGAGTGACATCATCAGGCCTCGAGTGCGCGCTGTAGAGTGACATCATCAGGCCTCGCGTGCGCGCTGTAGAGTGACATCATCAGGCCTCGAGTGCGCACTGTAGAGTGACATCATCAGGCCTCAGGCCTCGAGTGCGCGCTGTAGAGTGACATCATCAGGCCTCAGGCCTCGAGTGCGCGCTGTAGAGTGACATCATCAGGCCTCAGGCCTCGAGTGCGCGCTGTAGAGTGACATCATCAGGCCTCGAGTGCGCGCTGTAGAGTGACATCATCAGGCCTCGAGTGCGCGCTGGAGAGTGACATCATCAGGCCTCGAGTGCGCGCTGTAGAGTGACATCATCAGGCCTCAGGCCTCGAGTGCGCGCTGTAGAGTGACATCATCAGGCCTCGAGTGCGCGCTGGAGAGTGACATCATCAGGCCTCGAGTGCGCGCTGTAGAGTGACATCATCAGGCCTCAGGCCTCGAGTGCGCACTGTAGAGTGACATCATCAGGCCTCAGGCCTCGAGTGCGCGCTGTAGAGTGACATCATCAGGCCTCGAGTGCGCGCTGTAGAGTGACATCATCAGGCCTCGCGTGCGCGCTGTAGAGTGACATCATCAGGCCTCAGGCCTCGAGTGCGCCCTGTAGAGTGACATCATCAGGCCTCGAGTGCGCACTGTAGAGTGACATCATCAGGCCTCGAGTGCGCCCTGTAGAGTGACATCATCAGGCCTCGAGTGCGCGCTGTAGAGTGACATCATCAGGCCTCAGGCCTCGAGTGCGCCCTGTAGAGTGACATCATCAGGCCTCGAGTGCGCCCTGTAGAGTGACATCATCAGGCCTCGAGTGCGCGCTGTAGAGTGACATCATCAGGCCTCAGGCCTCGAGTGCGCCCTGTAGAGTGACATCATCAGGCCTCGAGTGCGCACTGTAGAGTGACATCATCAGGCCTCGAGTGCGCGCTGTAGAGTGACATCATCAGGCCTCGAGTGCGCACTGTAGAGTGACATCATCAGGCCTCGAGTGCGCACTGTAGAGTGACATCATCAGGCCTCAGGCCTCGAGTGCGCGCTGTAGAGTGACATCATCAGGCCTCGAGTGCTCGCTGTAGAGTGACATCATCAGGCCTCGAGTGCGCCCTGTAGAGTGACATCATCAGGCCTCGAGTGCGCGCTGTAGAGTGACATCATCAGGCCTCAGGCCTCGAGTGCGCCCTGTAGAGTGACATCATCAGGCCTCGAGTGCTCGCTGTAGAGTGACATCATCAGGCCTCGAGTGCGCGCTGTAGAGTGACATCATCAGGCCTCGAGTGCGCACTGTAGAGTGACATCATCAGGCCTCGAGTGCGCACTGTAGAGTGACATCATCAGGCCTCAGGCCTCGAGTGCGCGCTGTAGAGTGACATCATCAGGCCTCGAGTGCTCGCTGTAGAGTGACATCATCAGGCCTCGAGTGCGCGCTGGAGAGTGACATCATCAGGCCTCGAGTGCGCGCTGTAGAGTGACATCATCAGGCCTCAGGCCTCGAGTGCGCGCTGGAGAGTGACATCACTCAACTTTCACGGGCTCACGCACAGAATTGTGGGATATTTTAAGCAGCATAAGGTGCATTAAAGCCATGCTGGACAGATCATATCGATGAGTTGAATCACAGGAAAGCTGTAATTACAGATGCGAAACTTCCTCTGAGCTTCAGGTTTCTGTCAGTGAGAAACACTAACATGATGTGTGTGATGCTTTTATATCCAGTGTTTTTCTGCATGCTTTAGTGCACTTTATCTGTGGTATATGCTTATGTTCGTGTGTGTGTGTGTGTGTGTTGCAGATCGACGACGGCAGTGGAATGAAGCGTGAAGCCACGGTGGACGAGGTGATTAAGATCGTGGAGGAACTGACGCGGATCCACTAGCCAATCACAGCGTCTCAGACCTGTACATAGATATACATAAATCAGAGGGTGTGTGTGTGTGTGCTTCACTCCTGTAGAATGAATTGAGTCCCTCACAGCCTCATGTTCTCGCAGCGTTCGTCCTGTGAGCATCGAAGAACCATCACTGTCCAGCACTGATCTGCTAGTTTAAGTGAAGCGTTTGCCATTGTGATGTTTCTCTGTTCCTTCATTTATTTTAATAAAGTTTCCTTCAGTACTTTGGGCCTGTTGCGTTTATGAAGTGTGTGTGTGTGGGGGGGGGCTTTTAATAAAAGCACATTACAAATAAAAATGAGTTCAGTGGTAATATTCTATGGTCTGTCTCTGCTGAATGATGTAATGCGCTGTCAGCGGGTGTTCTTGTGCAGTAAACCCAGACTCACAGCCTGACTGTACATTATCCTGCACATTACATGGCTACTTACTTCATGAATAAATAAATGACATGAAATATTGATTTGAGTGAGCATGATTTTATTATGAGCAGAAAGAGAGCGTGGGTGATACGAGACACATGAAACTTGAACAGCGGTGTAGGAAATCAAGAGTTAAAGGCAGGGTAGGTAGGATTTATTAAAAATTAAAGATCCAAATTTGTTAAAACTTTCTATATATATCAATACATAATTAAAATGTAAGAACTCTGAAAAAAAGAGTATAAAAATCAAGTGACTCTAGACCGTTTAATCTGTATTAAACACAGCTCATTATTTCGATTCGGGACGAATCAAAGGATTGGCTTAGGCGACTGTCACTCTCTCGCAACCATGGCAACCACCCTTTTGCCACACAGCACCTACCCACTTGCGCGCGACCGTTTGATTTGAGGAGTGCGAGAGGCACGGAACCTGATCACACCTCCGTCCAGTAGATGGCGGTAATGCACTATGTTTGCAAGCTGCCAATAAAATCTATCGAAGAAGAAGAAGAAGGCACTGAACCTAGGAATACCAAAACAATGGCAGAGAAAGAGCAATCTAAATTTACAGTACCGGCATATGCAGTTAGTGAAGGCAAACCAGGCAAAAAAATGCCCCTTCCCCTCCGCTTGTCTCAGGTAAATAATGCGTCCTCTAGCTCAGCGGTCGGAGTCGCGCGTTCATGTGTTTTGGGGGGCGTGGCTTTGGAAGAAGCACAGAAATGAGGGGGTGGAGTGAATGGAAATAATGAGATGTCTTTAAAACAGTCGTGAGAGGTCTACAGACACTCGATTTTGATACTTTCTTTTTCAGAGTACTTACATTTTAATTATGTATTGATATGTACATAAAGTTTAAACAAATTTGAAAAATAAAATTTTTAGACCATTTCTACCTACCCTGCCTTTAAGAGAGATGAATCCGTTAATCGCGTGAGGTTGAGGGCTCGTGAATGTGCCGTTTATGTTCGATATTACTTGCAATTTATTTATATTGCACCCAGTGTTTGATTGTACATATGTATGTGTGATCATTACATTAGTATTTGAAACTCTTGTTATTTCGAGTTTAAGGACGCGATCTTTATGATTATGTGCCGTTCATTTAAATTACATCAGATTTAGTTTCTTTTAGTTCCATTTCTGACCACCGGGTGGCGGTGTTGCATATTTTCATTGCTTGTACAGTATATTGATTTCTTTATTTAATATAGAATCGAACTTGATAATTCTTTATTTGAGAAATGTAGATTTGGAAGTAATGTTTGTATAATAATACTAGAGACATTTGTTAATATATATCTTTATTTCTTTCCCTTTGTAGACCACAAACACACACATCTAAATACTTTAAGCAACCTGTGTTGTGCATAGCCGAAACTGTCAACAATAAACCTCCTTTGCATGGAACTGATTCAATCCATTGTGTTCTGATCGACACCCCATTGAGGAAAGCTAGAAATAATAAATCATCACCTATTACAGTCCAATCCTTCTATCGAATATGTCATATAATAATGGATGCATGTCATATAATTATGAATGCATTC
>NC_140213.1:418164-550664 GCF_951802725.1 Rutilus rutilus | reverse complement strand
ACACACTATCCGTTACTCACACACAGAGTCCGTTACTCACACTCACACACACCATCCCTTACTCACACACACACCGTACGTTACTCACATAAACCGTCCGTTACTCACACACACCGACCGTTACTCACACTCACACACACCATCCCTTACTCACACACACACCGTACGTTACTCACATAAACCGTCCGTTACTCACACACACCGACCGTTACTCACACTCACACACACCGTCCATTACTCACACCGTCCATTACTCACACACACCGTCCATTACTCACACCGTCCATTACTCTCACACACCGTCTGTTACTCACACACACCGACCGTTACTCACACTCACACACACCGTCCATTACTCACACCGTCCATTACTCTCACACACCGTCTGTTACTCACACACACCGACCGTTACTCACACTCACACACACCGTCCATTACTCACACCGTCCATTACTCTCACACACCGTCTGTTACTCACACACACCGACCGTTACTCACACTCACACACACCATCCCTTACTCACACCGTCCATTACTCTCACACACCGACCGTTACTCACACTCACACACACCGTCCATTACTCACACCGTCCATTACTCTCACACACCGTCTGTTACTCACACACACCGACCGTTACTCACACTCACACACACCGTCCATTACTCACACCGTCCATTACTCACACCGTCCATTACTCTCACACACCGTCTGTTACTCACACACACCGACCGTTACTCACACTCACACACACCGTCCATTACTCACACCGTCCATTACTCTCACACACCGTCTGTTACTCACACACACCGACCGTTACTCACACTCACACACACCGTCCATTACTCACACCGTCCATTACTCTCACACACCGTCTGTTACTCACACACACCGACCGTTACTCACACTCACACACACCGCCCATTACTCACACCGTCCATTACTCTCACACACCGTCTGTTACTCACACACACCGACCGTTACTCACACTCACACACACCGTCCATTACTCACACCGTCCATTACTCTCACACACCGTCTGTTACTCACACACACCGACCGTTACTCACACTCACACACACCATCCCTTACTCACACACACACCGTACGTTACTCACACACACACCGTACGTTACTCACATAAACCGTCCGTTACTCACACACACCGACCGTTACTCACACTCACACACACCGTCCATTACTCACACCGTCCATTACTCACACACACCGTCCATTACTCACACCGTCCATTACTCTCACACACCGTCTGTTACTCACACACACCGACCGTTACTCACACTCACACACACCGTCCATTACTCACACCGTCCATTACTCACACACACCGTCTGTTACTCACACACACCGACCGTTACTCACACTCACACACACCGTCCATTACTCACACCGTCCATTACTCACACACACCGTCTGTTACTCACACACACCGACCGTTACTCACACTCACACACACCATCCCTTACTCACACACACACCGTACGTTACTCACACACACACCGTACGTTACTCACATAAACCGTCCGTTACTCACACACACCGACCGTTACTCACACTCACACACACCGTCCATTACTCACACCGTCCATTACTCACACACACCGTCCATTACTCACACCGTCCATTACTCTCACACACCGTCTGTTACTCACACACACCGACCGTTACTCACACTCACACACACCGTCCATTACTCACACCGTCCATTACTCTCACACACCGTCTGTTACTCACACACACCGACCGTTACTCACACTCACACACACCATCCCTTACTCACACACACACCGTCTGTTACTCACACACACCGACCGTTACTCACACTCACACACACCATCCCTTACTCACACCGTCCATTACTCTCACACACCGTCTGTTACTCACACACACCGACCGTTACTCACACTCACACACACCATCCCTTACTCACACCGTCCATTACTCTCACACACCGTCTGTTACTCACACACACCGACCGTTACTCACACTCACACACACCGTCCATTACTCACACCGTCCATTACTCTCACACACCGTCTGTTACTCACACACACCGACCGTTACTCACACTCACACACACCATCCCTTACTCACACCGTCCATTACTCTCACACACCGTCTGTTACTCACACACACCGACCGTTACTCACACTCACACACACCGTCCATTACTCACACCGTCCATTACTCACACACACCGTCCATTACTCACACCGTCCATTACTCTCACACACCGTCTGTTACTCACACACACCGACCGTTACTCACACTCATACACACCGTCCATTACTCACAACGTCCATTACTCTCACACACCGTCTGTTACTCACACACACCGACCGTTACTCACACTCACACACACCGTCCATTACTCACACCGTCCATTACTCTCACACACCGTCTGTTACTCACACACACCGACCGTTACTCACACTCACACACACCGTCCATTACTCACACCGTCCATTACTCTCACACACCGTCTGTTACTCACACACACCGACCGTTACTCACACTCACACACACCGCCCATTACTCACACTGTCCATTACTCTCACACACCGTCTGTTACTCACACACACCGACCGTTACTCACACTCACACACACCGTCCATTACTCACACCGTCCATTACTCTCACACACCGTCTGTTACTCACACACACCGACCGTTACTCACACTCACACACACCGTCCATTACTCACACCGTCTGTTACTCACACACACCGTCCATTACTCACACTCACACACACCGTCCATTACTCACACCGTCCATTACTCTCACACACCGTCTGTTACTCACACACACCGACCGTTACTCACACTCACACACACCGCCCATTACTCACACTGTCCATTACTCTCACACACCGTCTGTTACTCACACACACCGACCGTTACTCACACTCACACACACCGTCCATTACTCACACCGTCCATTACTCTCACACACCGTCTGTTACTCACACACACCGACCGTTACTCACACTCACACACACCATCCCTTACTCACACACACACCGTACGTTACTCACACACACACCGTACGTTACTCACATAAACCGTCCGTTACTCACACACACCGACCGTTACTCACACTCACACACACCGTCCATTACTCACACCGTCCATTACTCACACACACCGTCCATTACTCACACCGTCCATTACTCTCACACACCGTCTGTTACTCACACACACCGACCGTTACTCACACTCACACACACCGTCCATTACTCACACCGTCCATTACTCTCACACACCGTCTGTTACTCACACACACCGACCGTTACTCACACTCACACACACCGTCCATTACTCTCACACACCGTCTGTTACTCACACACACCGACCGTTACTCACACTCACACACACCGTCCATTACTCACACCGTCCATTACTCTCACACACCGTCTGTTACTCACACACACCGACCGTTACTCACACTCACACACACCGTACGTTATTCACACACACCGTCCATTACTCACACCGTCCATTACTCTCACACACCGTCTGTTACTCACACACACCGAACGTTTCTCTCTCTCTCACACACACACACACACACACACACACACACACGTGTTCAGCTTTACTTGCCATGACTGCTAACACAGACAATATAAGGTTTCGGTCTGTCCTGCTTCACTAGGAAAATGAATGAACGCAGGAAAGAAAAGTGTTTGTCGGATCATTGTTTGGGTCTTTAACTCCTGCTTATGCTCTTATCAAAAGCTGTCGCTGTAGTCGTCGTAACTGAATAACTCCTGCTCACATACAGTCTCGTTATACTGATCATGGGAAGTGTGTGGTGTTTCTTACAGCCGTCCACCAGGTGCCGGGGTTCTCCAGGCCGCAGTTATCGCTGTACTCCAGACAGCAGGAGTCCGGCACACGCGTGGCGTTGTACACGTGAAACCAGTCCGTGTGATTGGTCACTCCACAGCAGCGAAACTACAACACAGAGGCACTATCATCACACCATAACCATATCTTGCAATGCTCTGTGAAATAGTAATAAGTGCAGAGATGAAGTGAACGCACGTCGGTTTGGACGATGCTCCAGGCGTTGGTCAGACCGATGTTGCCTTCAGTCCCGAACAGCTGGAGCCCCTTTCTCAGGTCACTCTGCGCATACAGATCAATCTACAACACACAGTCAAGAACAGCTTATTGATGTGGCCATTCATTCTCATAAGAATGATTATTATCTCCCACAATAATAAACTCCATGAGATATTCTCTTTTTAGGATGCTAAGACAAGTCAAATCACCCTTTATTTCGATAGCGCTTTATACAGTAGAGATTGTTTCAAAGCAGCTTTACAGGGATAAACGGGAAAATAATGATTAACAATAGTAAACAGTCATTATTCAGCTCAGTTCAGGTCAGTTCTCATACAACAGCGTCAGTACAGTCAGATCAATAATATTGTTGAACATTAAGTGTCCCCAACTAATGAAGCCAGCCATAAGCTGGTCATAGGGGTCTGTGCAGAGGACTTAGTGTTACTCGATCTTAGTGCTGCATTAGATACCGTCGACCACAACATGCTTTTGAATAGACTCGAAAATTACATTGGCATTAGTGGAATTGCATTGGTATGGTTCAAATCAAACTTATCTGACCGTTATCAGTTTGTAGCAGTAAATGAGATCTCTTATCGATTGCAAGCTCAGTATGGCGTACCACAAGGCTCAGTACTAGGACCGCTGCTGTTCACTCTGTACATGCTACCCTTAGGAGATATCATTAGGAAGCATGGCATTAGCTTTCACTGTTATGCTGATGATACTCAGCTCTATATTTCTTCACACCCTGACGAAACAATTCACGAAATTAACGGAATGCATAGCTGATATAAAAAATTGGATGACTAGTCATTTCCTATTACTTAATTCTGAAAAAACTGAGATTCTGATTATTGGACCAAAAACTTCTAACGTCTAACACTTGATGGCTGCTCTGTCAAGTCTTCGTCGTCGGTTAGGAACCTGGGTGTGTGTGTGTGTGTGTGTGTGTGTGCTCTTTGATACCAATCTTTCATTTGAAAGTCACGTGTCTAGTATCTGTAAAACTGCATTCTTCAATCTTAAAAATATATCTAAATTACGACATGATTTCAATGACAAACGCAGAACTGTTAGGTCAAGATATTAATAATATATTGTATTATTAAGATTTTTTTTTCAAAGCAAAAATTCTGATTAAGATTCTTTTTATTTGTTTTTTGTCGTTAGCCCGCCTGTATAAACACTCTCTTCACATGTGAAATGAGTGTGTTGCACAGATCCTGCACAGATTAGTCAGTTTTTCTAAACGCACTAAAGACAATGAGCATTCAATTATATCCCTGAAAATTACAGTTAATACTAGTCATGATGCTATGTGTCAGTAAATCAATATAATTAATAATTTTAAGAGAGGAATGTAACGGAATACACAAATGGAGACGTCACAGGTTACACTGCCACCTGCTGTTGCGTTGTTGAACTGAAGCCGCGGTTCTGCACTGATTCTCAGAGGATCTTCAGCTCAAGATTTACCACATTTGACTCTTATTGCTTGAGCTTCTGCTGTTTCAGAATAATAATACCTGTTCGACAGTTTCTCCTGCATATTAGCTCAGCGTGACTACTTTTCTAAACAATACATATGTGTTGTGTTACTGAAAAATGTAAATCTCCTGGTTCATTCAACCGTCGGACAGTTCTTTTCAGACAGACTTTTGAAGTTTAGTTTCAATAAATGATCTTGGACTGTGGAGGAAGTTTTGAGTTCTAGAAGATAGAATATGTTTTCATTGTACAATGAATTCAAATAGAGAATAATTGATGAAAACTTAGATTTTTTACAATACAGATTTTTTTAAAGCATCTTCACTTTTCTTGAACATCACACATTATTTACAAATAGATGATGACTAGAGAGAAGTGCTTTATTGATGATGGATATTTCTCCAAATAAAAAAAATAAAAAAACGTTGAATGCAAATGAAGCACAAATGCATGAATTTGTATATACATACAAGCTTCATTCATCAAATGCAAGCAAATTTAATTTGAGTATAAAAACTGTTGTTGAAACAATGAAACAGTGTACATCCGAACGGATATATGCATGATTCACACAGAAACTCATTCTGCTGGTGTTGGATGTATGAGGCCCATAGAGCTGAACATGAGCTGGGAAAGAGACCGAGCTGAATGAATGAACAAAGCTGTGCTTGTCTGAAGTCACTCCTGCTGGCCAAGAGTAAAGATCCTCAGCATTACTTCTGAAAACTCAAACTACCGTCCCATAACTGCTGTATGTTCTTGAGGATCTCTGTCCTTGATCAAACCTGAATATATTGTAAGAAAGGTGCAAATCCCCACCTTAATGTTCTCTTGATTATAGATGCTACAAAATCTCATCTCAACACATTTCATCAATATATGTACTTACACTTCTTATGTTATTTCATCTGAATATCAACATTGCTATGAGACTTCAGCTTCGCCTTCAATACGATTCAACGCCACACCATGATAACCAAACTCCAGCATGTCCACGTCTCTTCATCCGCTGGATCTCTGATGTCCTCAGTGACAGACCTCAGACCGTGAGGAGGGCAGCACTGCTCAGTCCCGTCCTCTACACACCCAAACCCTCAGCACAATACTTCAGATACTCAGATGAGTCAGTTTCAGCATCTCACCACATCTGCCCATTTCACCCAGTGGTGGACAGACGGTCTTCTCCTCCTCAACGTCACGGAAACAAAGGAACTCATCCTGGACTCTCCTCACGGCTCAGTCTCCATCAGTAGATATTGTCGGCAGTTTCAGGGACCTTGGCATTATTTCGGATAATAAATTGAGTTTTGATCATCCCATCACAGACATCCATGGGCGCTGCTCACAGAGACTGTTTGTCATATGGAAACTCAGGACTCACTCCTGCTTCTCTTGTACCGTAGTATCACTGAGCCCGTCAGCTCTCTCTCCCAAGAGAAACAAGCTCCCTAAAATCACTAACCTTCCTCAAAAAGAATTGGTTTTCCCACTCCCGACTTGTCGTCTCTCATTGACACTATAACACCAGTGCCGTCTCAGCTCGTGCTTCAGCCTTCCTCAGATACAGATACAGTACTCTCGCCTATAAGAGCGTTAAATTCATAGAATGCAGAATTTTTTAATTCATACTGTTTTGTTGTTTTTGCCATTTCTGTGTAATATTTATGTGTTTAATAAATGTATATGAGTATTTTGTGCAGTATGTGCATATTAAGCGTGCTGAGTGTTCCTCCTGGCACGGTCTGTGAAAACTAATCCTCTATCCAGGAATATAAAGAATGAATATGGACTGGTGGACACAATTGGTATTATTATTTTTAAATGTAATACTTAATGTAATTCATGGGGTTATTATTTAATAATTCCATGAATTAGATGTACATTTCAGACATCTTCAATTCTCATTAAAACCTAATAGAGTAATTGAGTGAAATCATTCGATTTATTCACAGGGTTTTATATTGGGACATATTTTCAATTAAAATATCGGCAGGTAAATCTGTTTAGTGTTATCAGACTAGTTTGCCTAAAAGAACATTTAGATGTTTTATGCATCATTTATGTGCGGTTATGGTTGGGAGAAGGTTGAATCTTTTTGTACCAATATTCCCATTATGGCTATTTTATAATGAAACGCTGAAACACGGGTTAGATCAGGAAGGAAGGCCTCAGATTCACTGCTGCTTTAACCCTGTATCGGTTCAGTGCGGCTTTCCGTACGACTTTATGACTTTCATCTTAGAATTTAGATTTTATTCCCAAAAAATGTTACGACTTTATTCTCATTATGCTACCATCTGAAACTACGTCATAATCTATAAAACAAAGCAATAAACCAGCAGATGACAAGAGTTTCAGTGGTTTCACCACAAGCAAAAGTCAGGTCTATAAAAAGAACTATCATTTCTTAATGATAATAAATTCTCCCACCAAATAATCTACTTTAGTGACTGTAGGCGTTGGTGGCGCTGATCAACACACAGCTGCATATTTTATGTTAGAGTCAGAACTACAACTTTAATAATATCCAATAAAAACTACTTTATTCAGGCAAAACCTTTTACAGCACTTAGTTTGCAGTAGTGTCGGCACATACGCATATTAAACATGCTTCCTTGACAGAAGCCGTAAACATAAAGACAGTAAACGCATATGAAATCTAATTGATCGCAAATAAACATCTTAACTATTCTTCGCTGAGTACATGAAGTTGGGTGAGGAATATTAGTCTACTGTCATAAGGAGCATGAGTTACTAATGAAGGTTTTGCAGCTTTTACTTCAGAGGATTTGTACTTCCGTCATCAGTCGGCCATTCAGACCGTCATCGATTAATTATTCAACGAGGAAACAGGAGAAAGACAGCGATCTATACTGTTAAAACCTGCCAATAAAAGCTGTCCTCAAAGGATTGGGTTTCCCTGCAATCCTCCAGACAGGATTAGTGTGTAAGCATGAGGAGATGTCATGTGAAACGTAAATGTGCATGAAATGAGCGTTACGGCAGGCTTTCGAACGCCTTCTCTTCTGTAGCGGCTCCATTATTCCCTGTGATCCGACACCGGCTGCTGGCTCGATGCCCTTCATACAGCCTTCCTGATAGATGTAATACAGTAATAAATCATAAATAATAAATAGCGGTAGAGAGGAAGAAGCAGAAAGAGGTCAAGGAAGTCATTTCTAATCATCTGAGTGGACTGGAAGAAAAAGTATGTACAGAATAACACAATTTCAGCCTTATATTGCCAGTTTATCAATGTAATCGCTCCCTTTAGACCTGCGGATTCGGCTGATGTGTGTGTCAGTCTCTAACTGGAGTTTAAAGAGGACCGTCCACACATACTGTACACACTCACCGTTATTATCCAGTAAAGCTCATTTATAATCACTAAACCAAACCCTGACTCCAAACCTAAACAACAAACCTTTTAACACTTAGAATTAAAAAGCAACATTATGGTTGAATTATGAATCATATTTGTTTTTCCACTGAGGCCACGCCCCTGATGTGAACACCTCCACCTGCTGTTTCTGTGCCAGTTATGTTCATAAACACGATAAACCCAAATCTCCAAAACTATCTGTCAAGTTTACATTTTAATTACCGTATCAAATCAGTAATAAAGTCTCATAACAATGATATCATATGTTTCTTTTGTTTAAGTCATTAGGCTGGACAAGTAGATACACAAACGTGATTTAATATCATTTTCATATTAGTTCACCCCTAAAGGTCACTGTGTGACTGTTGTTGGTGATGAAGACTCGTGTTATTATCACTAAATATGCTTTCTTCTGAATATGAATCTGGTGTTTCACAGCCCAAGCTGTTCAATAGCACCTGTGGTCTTCGTTGACATCAAAGTAGCGCCATTTTATCAGTTCCTTATGCTACGCTTATTCATTGTCCGTGTTTTAGTTACGGAAAGATCTCACAAACAGCACTTCCACACATTGACTAGCACGTAACTTAGTGCATTTGTGTCATTTTGTAGTTAATATTTTAAAACACTGATGAAAAGTGTATTGTTTCTTTACATGGTATTTTTGTCATCAGTATGTTGTAATAATTTTATTAGCTTCATGATGCAAATTTTCACCGAAATAACAAAGCCGTTTATCCCGATGAAGGGTGAGTTAATGGTGTGTTTTCCCTCTGTGTTGGAGGAAGAGCAGACAGAATGATGATCTGACACAGAGCCAGTGTAAATACGCTGCTATCATTGGAAGAGTCTTTGGAGAATGCCCATCATCACACTGCGCTGCCATATGTGCTTTGAAGAGGCCAAGAAAACCAATGGCAAACATTCTCTCACAGACAGAGAGAGTGAAGACAGTTTGATTATTTTACACTGAGAAAGAAGTCCTCATGTGTCCTTAGATCTGATCCTCTGTAGCTGTTCTTCATTGATCTCATGAGCTTTGTGTTGAGCTCAGCCTTGAGGTCCTGCAGTGCTGCAATATTCATTATAATGCATATATCATATCATTCATATCCATGGCTGAAGATGATACTAACACAGTTAATAACTCGCTTGCTTGCACCGCTCTCAGTGCTGTTCCTGAGGGACTTGCTGAAGGTAAAGACTCTTTTTCAAATACTTCTAATCTTTAAGATGAAGGTTCCCTCAGAGTTTTAACCCTCACTTATAATATGTGTTTATTTTAGGATCAAGACTGACATTATAAATAATAAACATGATAAAGACATTATGGCACTTACGGAATGGCTACATCAATAAATGCATGGTCATGAAATTTTGATTTGTGTGTAAATTATGTTATGATTTGAGTGTGGAGTGAAACGAGACTCATGAAACTGGAAATCACTGAGACAACGGCTTATTATACAGTGTAGTGTCATTATAATTAAACGTGAGAGCTGAATGCCGCTATTAACCAATCACAATCAGTGAAATAATATGAAATAATAAATAGGGTAAAAAGACAGATCCATTTCGCACGTACCTGATCTTGATATGCGAAGAACAGAATCATGAACAGAATCTCCAACAATAATATCAGGAGCAACAGAATGAAGAACTGTAGAAACACAAGCAGAAGAGAGAGCATGTTTATATGGGAGAGAATAGAAATAGGACTACTTTTGTAGTTTTACTATCAAAGATATTAGCAACTTGTTGTGGTCGTGTCTAGGCGCAGGTCCACCATCTGATCTGGATCCGGCCCGGATGGGCAGACCCCAGCGGAGATAGAGGGGATGAACTGAGGGCGGGGCTGAGCAGGGGGAGGGCGTGCACCTGAGACCCGCTGTCAGACTCTAAAATGGAGAGTGACTCACAGGGTTGCAAGACGATGTAAAGTACATGCATCTGATGAGTTTAATCGAGTTGATGTCAATAGCGCGCGCTCTCTATAGGCATATTCATATTTTGCCGCTATGTGAAAAAATCCAGCAAAATGCGCTGGCGCGTTTGTCGACCCCAGAGGATTAACTTTAGCCTAAACATAAATTGTGATTATATATATGATCACTCACATCAAGACGCCGCTGCGGTGGTGGAGTCCATGCAGGAGGAGCAGCGTTTGGCACTGCGTCGCTTTTCAGCGCGAGCTGTGTGGAGAAGCCCATTTCCACCTCTATTGCGTTGGAGAAGCAATCCCGCGTAAAATGCAGGTTGCACACTTGAGCTCTAGGCGGGAACTCACGGTCTTCCAGGCCAAGTGCATGCAACCACTGGTGCCTCATTTCCAAGTCTGCTGGAAAGCTATGCAGTCCAGCGGTGCTGTTGCAACCAGCAACACTACACCTACGTACACTCTACTACACCTACTGACCACTGTACTGAATACAGATAAATCTACGCTAGCTCGTACCAAGGGCGTGGTGAGGTGGAACCTGCTTACGTCACGCAGTACCGCAAACATCCAATAGGAAAATCCAACTGCAGTAGCCACCGTTCAACCTGAAGAGGGCAGCACTCAGACGTTTTTACACCATATATTGTAGAATTAAAACACTTTATACCCAAATGTCAAAAAAGTTACTCGAATCAACGAACAGCACTAATAAAGCTCTATTCTTACAGATCATTAACTAAAAAAAGTTGGTTTAGGGTTTAGGTACCTTTTTTTTTTTTAAACTGCATTGAAATATAACAAGCCCAAATTATACTGATAGTTAATGGTATTTTACCAGTATCTTTCTTGACTAACTATTAATAATGTAATTACTCAGAATATTGTATTCAGTGGCTAACATTTGGTGAAATTACCATACACAAAAGCATCCTTGACGTATGAATGTGTTTATCTTAATAAAACTGTAATGATTCATGTCTGTGTTCCTCTGTCTTGTCCCGTGTTCAGCAGTTCCCCGTTATGTTGATAAGTCTCCCCAGGTGTTTCTGATTAACCACGCCCCTTTGTTATCTTGTTTAGCTTGTCTGTCTGTGTATTTAAGCCCTGTGTTTAGTTCAGTCTTGGTCAGTTCTTGTATATTGTTGCACCATGGTGGTTGTTCTGTTCCCGAGTCTCATTCCTGAGTTTGTGCTTGTATGTGTGAAGTTTTGAGTTTATTTAATGAAAGACTACTGCACGTGGATCCTGCTTCCTCCTCTGCTTCAACCAAGATGTAACAAAAACATCTCTATTATGTCTTGTAAAGATATTTTCTGTGTTTTGTTGCATGGAAACAAAGAAAGAAAGAAAACATTATCCACTGGAAAAGTCCAAAATGTATTTTCTGGTCCAATCTCTTTAATTCTTCCTCATTCTGTGTGAGGGAAATAAAGAAAGCCAGAGACTGTAGCTGAATTCAGAACAGCATACTAGCATTTCTTGCTATTTTTACCATATCTTTCTAAGGCAGGAATGATAAGAGCAGTACAGTAGTGTGCGGTTCTGAACCCGGCTGTAATCACAGGAGTTAAAGACTCACAGGAGAGCCAAGGCCGTCATTAAAATGAGCCCATGACATAAATTGCAGCTTAAGCAGTAAACATCATCATCCCCCATGTGGACATGAGAATATTTTATCTTAAATCATCTTCAGGCTGCGAATGCGATAGTCTCTGCAGTGATTGCAGCAATATATATTCACAGACGACACTCACTTCGGCACTGAACCGGAAACAGCGAGAGCAAATCAACACCAGCTAAACATTATAATTCAGTGTTTCATTTATCTTTCTAATCAAATACATTTACACACATATATTTCCAGCAAAACAGGGTCTGTGTGTTTCACAGCATTTTTCACGTAGCTTGTTTTCTTCAATTGGCTGGTGGAAAAAAATACAGTTTGGGATTTTCCGCTTTATGTATGTGACCCCCAGGGGGCGCACTCAAGCGCACAGTTTGAATACCTAAGCTAGACTAAGCTAGAAAAACCAAACAGCGCTCCCCATCAAGCTATCTAGGCAGGTTATGTCCATAGACTGTACAAAAAGATGGACGACGCCCCTTCGCTCTCTTCCATTGATGAGAACTGAAGCCGCCAGAGTCCTGATATGGCGCTGACATATTGTAACTTGAGTCTGCGCAGTAGCGATCTCGGGACCAGACCCGCGCAGTAGCGATCTCGGGACCAGACCCGCGCAGTAGCGATCTCGGGACCAGACCGGCGCAGTAGCGATCTCGGGACCAGACCTGCGCAGTAGCGATCTCGGGACCAGACCTGCGCAGTAGCGATCTCGGGACCAGACCTGCGCAGTAGCGATCTCGGGACCAGACCTGCGCAGTAGCGATCTCGGGACCAGACCTGCGCAGTAGCGATCTCGGGACCAGACCTGCGCAGTAGCGATCTCGGGACCAGACCTGCGCAGTAGCGATCTCGGGACCAGACCTGCGCAGTAGCGATCTCGGGACCAGACCCGCGCAGTAGCGATCTCGGGACCAGACCCGCGCAGTAGCGATCTCGGGACCAGACCCGCGCAGTAGCGATCTCGGGACCAGACCCGCGCAGTAGCGATCTCGGGACCAGACCCGCGCAGTAGCGATCTCGGGACCAGACCCGCGCAGTAGCGATCTCGGGACCAGACCCGCGCAGTAGCGATCTCAGGACCAGACCCGCGCAGTAGCGATCTCGGGACCAGACCCGCGCAGTAGCGATCTCAGGACCAGACCCGCGCAGTAGCGATCTCAGGACCAGACCCGCGCAGTAGCGATCTCGGGACCAGACCCGCGCAGTAGCGATCTCGGGACCAGACCCGCGCAGTAGCGATCTCAGGACCAGACCCGCGCAGTAGCGATCTCGGGACCAGACCCGCGCAGTAGCGATCTCAGGACCAGACCCGCGCAGTAGCGATCTCAGGACCAGACCCGCGCAGTAGCGATCTCGGGACCAGACCCGCGCAGTAGCGATCTCGGGACCAGACCCGCGCAGTAGCGATCTCGGGACCAGACCCGCGCAGTCGTGAGCAGGAAGTAAAGCCACGAAATCACGTAACTAACTAAAAACCAACTTATTTTTGAAACAGACACTTGAATTTACATCAGCGTGATAAAAACGACAGCAAATGAAAGAAACCACCTTTGGAAAAAAGATATTTGAAGTGTAATTTAATTGTTTAGTTGGTCTCACGTCCCGTTGAATAACATGGGGAGGCGGGGCTTATGACCTATACTAGGACCAGCCACCGGGGGGCGATCGAGACGTTTTGCCTTCACTTTTCAGGGCTTGTGCGGCACGCTTGGTTATGTCCAATGAAGGAACAGAAATGGGACTGATGTACTCAAACATATAACTTATTAAACACTAGACAATAATATACTGGTTGGCAATCAGAGCAAGCAGATGTTCCCCGTAGGTAACAGTGGGCGAAATTCTACAATAAAAAAAAAAAGTCACAGTGTATAAAGTCTCATAATACATAGGCTACAGTGAATAAAGTCTAATAAATAGATACTGTTCACATACACATACTCCAACACTGCAAGAGACACTTCACACCAAATAGGCCGTACACACACTAACACTTCACACTTCACACTAGTGAACACTGCAGAATAAGCACTGTCCCCACAGGAGATATTGCACAATGCCCATGGGCCAAATACGGTGATATAGTGATTGCCAAACAAACAGACAAAACATTTAGGTTAGCAGGCTAACGCTAGCAGGCCTCCACCCTTGGGCCACCTCGTTCCAGGCCCACACAACAGTGGTGGCAGATTTCCAAGGCACGCACATACATCCAAAGAAAGGAAAAATAAAACCGAATGATTAAACCCAGGAAAAACAGTGGCTAGTTGGACAGACGAAGGCAATCCTCCTGTAATCAAAAGCATAAATGGTTTATAATGCTATGTTTAGTGGCATCGTGGCAATTAAAAAAAAAAAAACCCCAAAAACTCTCATTGAGAGACTATAACAAAAATGGATTAAATGAACTTACATTTTTAAAACCAGCCTAGATGACTTAGAGCTGTATGCACCGTACCAGTGAAGTTTAATGGTGTGAATGACTAAGAGCTGTGCACACTCTCGCCAGCGTTGCTTCCCTTCATAGGCAATATCCGGCAGGAAACGATCAGAGCTGTAAGCACTACACGTTACGTCTACAGGAGAAAGGGGCCAGTGAACTTACGCTGCTGCAAACCCGTGTAGAATCACTACTCGCTATTATACCAGCAAAGTTTCTGTAGACTCATAACTGCGTGTACCATTTACTGGTCACCGTACGCACTGACGCCAGGCCGAGCTATAAACAAACAATGAACCGTATTAGGCGCTTCTCAATGAGAATGAGTTTAGCGTTAAAGACAAATAGGCGTAACCTTCCAAAAAGACACAGCTGATTCTCCAAGAGGCTCACTCTTCAACTCACACCGCACTAATGTTCTCCTGTCCATTTAAAGAGACGCGTCACCTGATCCAAATAATCAGTGCCAGTGGGCAGGCCTTCAAGCTACCCTTCCCGTCTCAACCCTACACGCTACATTTATTTAAGTGATTTATGTATATACTGTATATATTACTCTCAAAATAAGAATAAATGGATGTAAACCCCAGTATAAGGTGATCTGCAGACATGAATCATTTGCTGATGGCTCCAAATAGACGGACCTGAGCCGAGCTCTGCAGGTTCATGTTAACCAGTCATCTTGAAGAAGATTGTGAGATATGCATGTAGTTTGTTTCAGACTCATTAAAAAATGCAGAGAATCCAATTAGCAATCTGTAATTTTTTTATTTATTTTTTTCATTTCAGCAGTGTATGGTATTTGAATATCGCTTGACATTAATTTTCCAAATTGAGGAATGAAGTGGATGTGCTATCAGCTGTGATAGGACTGGCAAAAACACAGACATTTTTACTGGATTAAAAAACATACTTTGGAGAAGATAACTGGCCGCTACTCACTGGATTAAACAAACAGCGTGAAATGAATGCAGAAGAACGAGTGGAAGATCTGCTGCTGACAGAGATGTGAGGAAGCTGTCGAGATTGTTCATGACTCTGGGTTTTACGCCACTGAGTTGTGCTGATCTGATGAAGGGAAGAGGTTTGAACACAAAGGGCCATGACTAGACCGATCACCATTCTGCTTTGCCCTTCAGGATTTTTAGCATGCATTCAGCTGAAGTAAAACACTCCAGCTCAGGCCCTGTGAGGTTCTGACGGACCGATATCTGCATCTATCTCGGGACGCTCTGACAGAATGTAGATCTCACTGGCCCCTTGAAACATGTCCTCTAAAACTCTCCGCAGGTCTCCGACTGCTTTTTAAAAGTCAAGATTCACTAGATTCAGAGAGTAAAACATTTTGAACTGGGGCTCAGGTCAGGAAGCAGACAGACTGGCTAAACCGACCAACAAGCCGTCTCACGTCACCAAGGTCAGATAATCCCATCACAAGAATCTTCAAGATTCTTATAATACTAATGCGTCACAAAGATGGGGGACGAAGATTGGAGGTTATAGAGACTAAACATGCCACACATATGATTTTGGTTAACCATATGCAAGTCTGAAACATTAACCCAAGAGAGTTTAAAAGGGAGAATGAATACATAGACCAAACCACTTTAAAAGGAAAATCATGAGATGGGAAAATTAGATACATGTTTATACATTTCTCAAGTGGTTATATATAGAATATATAGGATTAACAGGGTTTATTTCTCCTTCTTAGCAAGAATTAAGTGAGAGTCACAACTCTCTGGAAATTCCTTTTGGGGTCGTAAAACTCGTATCAGTCTCAGTGTGTCACAGCACTCCGGGTTCTGCCAGGGTGTTCGCTTCATTTGGGATGTTAGTTTTGGGGGAAGTTTCATAGACCTTTGATGGGAGTGAGTTTGTTGGATCATTCATTAAATATAATGAATCATTTGTGTGTGTCTGATTGGTCCAGATGTTACAGCTGATATAAAAAACTGGATGACTAGTAATTTCCAACTACCTAATTCTGAAAAAACAGTTTCTAATTATTGGACAAAACTTCCTCACGTAATAATCTAGAATACTGTCTAACACTTGATGGCTGCTCGGTCAAGTCCTCGTCGTCGGTTAGGAACCTGGGTGTGTGTGTGTGTGTGTGTGTGTGTGTGTGTGTGGGTGTGTGTGTGTGTGTGTGTGTGTGTGTGTGTGTGTGTGTGGGTGTGCTCTTTGATACCAGTCTTTCATTTGAAAGTCACGTGTCTAGTATCTGTAAAACCGCATACTTCCATCTTAAAAATATATCTAAATTACGCCATATGCTCTCATTGACAAATGCAGAATTAGACCAAAGGCTAGATTATTGTAATGCTCTACTGGGTGGTTGCCCTGCACGCTTAATAAACAAACTACAGCTGGTCCAAAACGCAGCAGCTCGAGTTCTTACCAGAACCAGGAAGTATGACCATATTAGCCCGGTTCTGTCAACACTGCACTGGCTCCCTATTAAACATCGTATACATTTTTAAATATTGCTGATTACTTACAAAGTAGGGGTGGCACGGTTCACAAAACCCACGGTTCTGATCAGATGGAGGACTTGCTCCTAGACACGACCACAACGCATTATGTAGTCAGCCGGATCCGGGCCGTATCCAGATCAGAAACCACCTTTATCTTTGTTGCATTATTTGATGACAGTGGCAGGAACCTAAACTCCATCAGTGACAGAATGGAGAGAAAACCTTGGGAGAAACCAGGCTCAGTCGCTCAGTTCTCCTCTGGCCAACGAGCGAACAGCGTATGATTATGATGTTTCTCCAGACAGATATGGAGCTGTTGCCTGACTTTCCTGCCTTTCACCTGCGACTGATCATATGGATTCCTGCTAGTGTCTCTATATCTACTCGATGTCCATTATTGCCACTCTGATTCAAGAGCCATATATTATCATTTGAGCAGAAAGCCACATTTATGTGAGACAAACTCATGTCACTTCAAGGAGAAATGCTATTGTTTCACGTCTTTTATTCTAAAACTTGCTAATTGACTATGTGATTATTTCATAATAGAGCCCTCGCACATGTCCTGTTGGATGTTTTGTTTTACATGCTAGTGTATTGGTTCACTCACGCTCAGGAGTAAAGGACGGTTCTCTTTGACCGCACCCACACACCCCAGACAGCCAATCACCATGATGATGCTTCCCGCAGCGATGAGCAGATTAGCGGCCGAGAGCGACGGAAGGGAGGATGAGAGGGTGGCGAAGTTTCCCTGGGTGATGGAAAGCCAAACTCCCACTCCGAGAATCCCACAGCCGCCCAGCTGAGAGAGAGAGAGAGAGAGAGAGAGAGAGAGAGAGAGCGAGGGGGAGAGAGAGAGAGAGAGCGAGGGAGAGAGCGAGGGGGAGAGCGAGGGGGAGAGCGAGGGGGAGGGGGAGAGAGAGAGAGAGAGAGCGAGGGGGAGAGAGAGAGAGAAAGAGAGAGAGAGAGAGCGAGGGGGAGAGAGAGAGAGAGAGAGAGAGAGAGAGCGAGGGGGAGAGAGAGAGAGAGAGAGAGAGAGAGAGAGCGAGGGGGAGAGAGAGAGCGAGGGGGAGAGAGAGAGAGAGAGAGCGAGGGGGAGAGAGAGAGAGAGAGCGAGGGGGAGAGGGAGAGAGAGAGAGAGAGAGAGAGAGCGAGGGGGAGAGTGAGGGGGGGAGAGAGAGAGAGAGAGAGAGAGAGAGAGAGAGAGAGGGGGGGAGAGAGAGAGAGAGAGCGAGGGAGAGAGCGAGGGGGGAGAGAGAGAGAGAGAGCGAGGGAGAGAGCGAGGGAGAGAGAGAGAGAGAGAGCGAGGGAGAGAGCGAGGGGGAGAGGGAGAGAGAGAGAGAGAGCGAGGGGGAGAGCGAGGGGGAGAGAGAGAGAGGGAGAGAGAGAGAGAGAGAGAGAGAGAGAGAGAGAGAGAGAGAGAGAATGTAAAACAACACTGAGCTGATGGAAAAGTGCACAGACAAAACTACATTTGATATACAACTGGCATAAATTTGTTTTAGTGTCACTAATCTTAAAGTATTTCAATGCATCGTGTCACATGATTAAAGAGGGCCTGTTCTGTCTCCACATGTGAGACACAGATGTGCATGTGTGTCTAAAACAGCTCCAGCTCATCATAATGCAGTCTGCAGTCTCTCAAGGCCAAACGCACAGCCAAGAGAAAGCAGCATCATGTCTGTTATCTTCATTCAGCTCTGCTTTAGAAGGCTCCGCTTTGAGATGGTCTTGTAGGACGCCTATAGCTCACCCTCACTCAGACACACGCTGCTGATTCACCCTAACAAAAAATCTGTTTATTCCCAAATCAAAAATGAGTTTAAACTAAAAGGGATTCAACTGTCTCATGCATCTGTCTTTTTCTTTAACATTAAAAGGTATTTGATGAGATGTTGTGAATGTGTGAATTAAACACTGATCATCGTTTCTGACTCACGACTCATGATTCATGGGTTCAGTCACAGTGATCAAGCTCTAGGATGTGTGGCAGAACATCTTCAATAAATATAGCGTGAATAACAGGTCCCAGAAAACAAATGTATAACAACATGCTACAATAACCTTGATGACTGATATCTATTATGACCACGACGTCACCAGCGTTGGACTGAAGACACCGGGACACAGAGTGAGCCGTTTCAAGGAACATGTTTGAGGAACTTAATAAAACAGAATGACCCAAAAATACAGCAAAGGAAGTTTCTGGACTTTGACCATTTTCTTCATGTCATTTTATATCATTAGAAATGAAAATGAAATGTGCTTGATCTCATTTGATCATTTCAATTTATTGGGACTTTGATGACCAGGAAGCTTCACGATCTGAAACACTCGAACACCTAAAGCTGGTCTTGGTCTTGATCGGATGTCATGTGTTTCTCTCTCACATGTAAATGATGTGGAGCTGTACAGTAATATCCCCTCCACCGCTCGACTCAGCTCTGCTGGGATGGTTTGACGTCAGTGAATCACACTGAGAAACAGTGTGTCCTGATGATGGAGAAGCCGTGAGCTCCTGGATCTGTGCTTCATCTTTCCTCTCCGGCTCCTGCTGCTCACACACCTGTTCTTCTGGCTCTCTCTTCCTCTCTCTCTTCCTTCATGCAGTTCACACACACTCATGCCTGTTAGCAGACAGTGCAGCTCATTGTGTCATGATTAGCGGCCGCTAACTCGTTTATGCAGGTGTGAAGCGTGTTTGTCTTGCTGATGTGGGTCAGCTGGTTCCCCGGGGTAAGATGCGCCACACAATCGTGCCGGCTGCAGTATTTATAGGGAAGCGTACAGCGCTGTTAGCGAACGGGTCTGATGTGCTGGAGGACACACACGCCTGGCTCCTGTTTCTGCGTGAGATGGAGAGAGTATCTGTCCTGATCTACAGTTTAGAGGGAGGGTTGGAAAAGTCCATTCAGAATCCATAAACATGTGATTTTGATTTTGAACACATTAATTTTTGATACAACATAAACATGAAACGTTTAGTTATGCACACACACACACACACACACACACACACACACACACACACACACACACACACACACTCACACACACACACACACACACACACACACACACACACACTCTCACACACACAAACACACACACACACACACACACACACACACACTCTCACACACACACACACACACACACACACACACACACACACACACACACACACACACACACACACACACTCACACACACACACACACACACACACACACACACACACACTCACACACACACACACACACACACACACACTCTCACACACACAAAAATATTGGGTAAACTAGAGCATTTTTTCTAGTGTTTTTTTTCCCATTATTTATTTGATTTATTTACACAGGTGAGATGGCGGAGAACGAGTTCTCATTTACAGTAACGACCTCTGTGGGTCACACAGATAAAGAGAGAAATGCAGCCAGAAATGCAATATACAGTAAAACAAGCTAAATAAATTAAAAGCAATCACAGGAAACAAACCCAATCAGTGATAAAATGATCCTTAAGCAGACGTCTAAAATGCCGTAAAGGCATCAGATCATCCAGTTTCTCTCGACTCTCCACCATCCTGGAAGGGTTTTTCCACTGAGTTTGTTGCAATGCAGTGTGGGATTTACTTCTCTGCAAAGAATATATGGGATGCTGCCTTGGAATTTGGCCAAAAAAGGCATCTTTTAATTCTTACCGTCTGAATGCCTGAAAACACGGCCTACACTGGAGCTCAGCAACACGAGACCACAGTAGAATACTGCACTAGGCTTTTCATATGTCTTGATCTGTCTGCAACATGCATCTGTACTCAGCCGAGATAAAGCCTGTATTCTGATGCTCGGGGAATGAAGTGAAGCCATCCACACTGTTATACTGCACATCAGAAGTATGTCAGGTTTCTATGTCATCCTTGGTGGTCATTGAATGTTTTGTTCAGTGTATTCTGGAGCATCTTTATCTCTAATGGCTTCGCCAGTGCTAATGTTCACCGCACGGTCTGCTCTCCTGTTATCAGCTGATGTTGCTGTCGGACTGATCCAGAAGCTCAGTCACAGAGTCTCAGAGTTGCAGAGGGTTGGGCAGCGATTCTTCCATTCGAAATCTTTGAAAAGAAGGGTTGTAATGCAGGGTTTAAAGTCTTTGCTAGGATTTGAGTCTATTTTCTTGCCATGTTTCTAGGGATTTCTGCTCAGTTGACTTCAAGTGGAGGACCATTTATGTAAACAGCTTTTCCACAGCGAAGAAAATCACAGAGCATCCAAAATCCTGTTGGTTACTCAGGCAGCTTCATATGTGTGTGTGTGTATGTATATATATATATATATATGTATTCACACACACACACACACACACACACACACACACACACACATATAGGTAGATATGTATATGGAAAAAGGAGGTTGCAAAAAGTATTTAATAAAAGGGGGCAAATAATTGTTCCCAATGTGTTTTAGAGAAAAACATATATATCATAATGTGATTTTCCACCACTTTCAATTATTTATCAAACTAGTGCAAAATACCCGTGAAAAATCAGTTTTTGTGTGTGTTTTTAGTAATTGTTGGTTTGGTGTGTTTGAGTGCTCGTTACAATTACACAGCAAAAGTTCAGTGACAATTTTATCTGTGCATGGTAGAAAGCACACGGTGAACTCTGAGAAAACGCTATGCTTGAGCAAACAGTTTGTGAATAGGCTACTACAAATGATGCCCGTGAAAGAGACTGTGAACGCATTGAACAGGATGTGTTTAGTTGGTGAATAGCATAGGCTACTATTACACAGTAGCGATAACGTTAAGCGCACCAGAATGAAATATAATATTCAGAAGTAAACAGCATAGCTGACTTACAGATTCAGTTTACATCCACAAATGAATAAGCGTGTCGATTCAGGGAGCAGTGCAAAGTGCCCGTGCAAAATCAGTTTTTGTGAGCTGATCGCCGTCAAAAAAGTTCAGAAGATATTTCTTAGCGACGGCTGATTTCAACAGTTTCAATATGATAAAAAATCACTTTTATATTGATTCAATGGATTAATTGCATTTTGAAAAAAAAGTGTCATGAATTTATTGCATTTTTTGGGGGAAATTATTGCATTTTTGGGGAAAAAAAGATTTGAATTTGTTATGTTATTATAACCTAAAGATGCTATGTGAAAGGGTGAAACAGAAAATAGTGGGTTTTCATCTTGCCACTTTCTTGGTTAAGAAAACACATTTTTACTCAAATTAATCAAAATGGATTTATCACGTTCTGGAACCAAACTATAATATTCAGAAGTAAACAGTGAAGCTGACTGAGTGTTTATGCCAGAATGTTTATTTTTAAACCACAACTTTATAAAAATGATATATTTAACGATATCTTTTGCATTTCTCATCCAAACAACATCAAACTTGGCACTGCACTTACTCGTGCCCGTGGCGAGACACCTGTCGAGTTTGAAATCCATCGGACTAACGGTTCGAGAGATATGGGGTTAACAGACACACAGACACACACACACACACACAGACAGACACACACACACACACACACACACACACACACACACACACAGACAGACGTTTCTGTAATTTATAGATAGATAAAAGGTTAGATATTTGCATTTTTTTAAAATAAAATATCAAAAGGATAAACTATGCAGATTTATTTTTTACAGCCATCTTTGATCATATTGACTGTGGCGAGCAGGACGAGTGTGTTTACGGGCGAGCGACTCGTGTCTCTCAGGAGGAGCGACGGCAGTGGAGATCGAGATTTTATTTGATGTTTATGCTTTATTTGATGTGACAGCAGTCGTCCGTGAGTGGCTGCTGTCTTTTACTTTCGTTTTATATTTGGTATTTTTGGTATTAAAATGTGTTGAATGTTCGCCAGTTCCCGCCTCCTCCTTCCCATAATAATGAACTCTGCTACATTTACCAAGGGGGCAAATAATTCTGACCAGCACTGTATATGTATATATATATACCCATTACAGAACAGCAGCCTTCAAGCCTTCTCAGGCAAAGACCTCTTGGTTCACACACTTTGTTGAGATGCTAACATTACAAATCCATTAAAATAATCATTATTCATGCATACATGAACTGCTCTCACGATTCATCAGTCCTAGAGATGTTAATGGACCCGAGCGCACACAAGATACTGTATTTAATGTGTGTTGATGAATGTTTATGTAAATTAAATCTACTCGTATCAATATAAAGCAATGTCTCTTCAGAAGACTTGGATTAAATCACTCGATTATTATGGATTACAAGGAACATTTTGAAGTGTGAAAGATTTGGTGGATTGGAGGGACAGAAATCTAAATATCTTCGTTTGTGTTTCGAAGATGAACAAAAGTCTTATGGGTTTGGAACGACATAAAGGCGAGTAAATGAGGAGTACTAAAATCATTTTAGTAGATTTTGACTTATCATTAGATGCAGAAAAAGAAGGTTGGATGGAAGTATCTTTTTGACTTGCTTAATTGTTTAGGACTTACAGAGAATAATTGTGAATGTGTAAGAATCCCATATCTGAAGAGCTGAATAATAATACGGTTGTCGGAATCATGTATTGCTTCTAGCGGATGTAGGCTGGGATCTTCTGCTTCTCATATTAGCCATCAAAACATTTCCAGTTGCTGTCAGAAGGCATAACAGTTGCTGGTATTGAACAGACATGTTTTATTACTTGTGCTCATAAACAATACTCAGATGAGCTGTAGGGTTATACTAGCGCTGCTGGGAGATACTCCAATGAAAACCAGTTGCCATGGCAATAATGACAGCGGCAGCCTTTTTAAAGACTAAGACAAATGTAAGATTCTGTATTTTTTAGGCCAAACACCAGGCATTATCACTATATTTAGATTGCAGAAAGAGCCTCCACTGTCTCAGCGTTGTGGTTTTGCTCTTCTTTTGTGTTTTTCCCTTTTCTTTGCTTTTCATTTTCTCTGACACCTTAAAAGCATGTATTATGGCTCATAGAATGACTATTTCATATTATCTATGATCTATGATTCAGCCTTTTAAGTGGTCAGCTTGTGACATAATCTGTTCAAGCAGTTAAAAAATGTTCTCAGTATTTTAATATTTTAATTCTAATAAAGTTTGCCAAAGTGATTAGTTGCTGTTGGAAACCTGTATTTTCCACACGTCACACGGCTCCACATCAGGCGACGTCTCCGCTGATAGATTAGTAGTGTAGTTGAACAGAACCCAGGGCTGGACTGGGACAAAACAATCGGCCCTGGCATTTTGGCCCAGACTGGCCCACTATATGATCATAAACACCACCCATCTTTGCACGCCCTTAAATATATGCATACCAACTCCTATTCCTTAAAACCACTAATGCCATGTAATGAGTGAGTATAGGAACGAGTGAGAGTTAACAGATGAAATAAGTACAAATTCGATATTTATTAGTACAGTTGAACTATACTCCACAGTGATGAATCCTAAAACAAGCTATAAGCTGCAATGGCATAGCAATACCAGTGTTTCTCACAGGATGTTTGGTAAAACTGTGGTGGGTGGACCTCGGGTCCTCTAGGGGGGTTTGGGGGCATGCCCCCCCGTAATAACATTTTGTGCATTTTAATGTTAAATTCATCAATCTGGTGCACTTTGAGAGTTCAGAATTAAAAGCTCCAGCCCATATTCAGTGCAAATTAAACAAAGAAAAATTCAAACCTCTTTTAGTTACAGTGTCTATTTACATTACACCTACCACATAATAATAGTTATAATATTAATCCAATGACAGTAATAGCCATATTTTGTAAAACAAATGCACTAAAAAATAAAGGAAACTTTCATAATTAGTTTTGTACCAATTTCTATACTTGAAAGAGATAAGCACATGATCTTTTATTTTGCCAGAAACTGCATCAAGCTTTTATTTGGGCGGAAAACATGGTTTACAAACGGCTCTCATTAAATTTCTAGTGAATTGCGGTAATCGTCAACTATGCAGATGTGGAAATAATCTGTAACTGGGTTATGGGTTCCTACACTCCATCATGACATAGCTTAAGTGTTTTGAAAGTAGTTCTGCTTACCGCAGGGCAGGCTCTACACTCTCTCATCTCTCCTGATCCTCCTCACTATCATCGCCACAGGAGCTGATGAAAACATATATTTTGACACATTTTACAGTGTCTGCTTTAAGGGCCTGTTTCTATTATTTATTTTTTTACACTATTTCTCTGCACAATCCTTGTGTTTCTTCTCCATCTCGCAGACTATTTTGACAGATACACACTGACACTGCTGCATGCTCGCTCACTCGTTTAAAGTTGTGATTGGGCCAGCCCAGTGTCAATCAAGAAAAGAACCAATGGGCCGCTGATCTACGTGTTTCATGGGCTGGTCTGTCAGAAAGAAAGAAAAAACTAACGCTGACTTTTTTTGACCACTGCATTACACCGGCACAAACCCAGCGCCACCAATTAAGCAAAACAAAACGAATGGGCCGCCGATGTACAAATTTTATGGGCCGTTAAAAAAAAGAAAGAAATAATAATAATAATAATACAAATTATGTATGAGTATGAGATGTATCGCCCCAAAAAGCACGTCGGCCCACCGGGAAAGTGCCCGGTATGCCCGATGGCCAGTCCAGCCCTGACAGAACCAACCAATGTTCTTCAGTAAAATAACTGGAGTATTTTTACAATGCTAACATTTGTGTAATGACATTACATTTGACCTGTTTACTTTAGTATTATAACACTAATTGCCCTTTATATCGCATTTAGGGTGTGTAGACAGACGTATTGTTAGACAGTAAGGTATAATTACACACAGCGGGGGAAAATTAGCACGTCTGTTTAAGCAAATGTTTTTAGAGGTAAACAGCTTTGCTTTGGACTAACCGACCACAGTTAGAACATGTTAGCATTCATCACCACAACTCAAAATAGTAACACAAATGTGTGTTTGTCATACTAAAAAAAGAATTGAGTGTTGAGTATTTTCTGTTGTACTTGTTTGAGTGTGTGTGTGAGTGTGCATGCACGTGTGTGTGTGTGTGTGTGTGTGTGTGTGTGTGTGTGTGTGTGTGTGTGTGTGTGAGTGTGTGTCTGTGTGAGTGTGAGTGTGAGTGTGTTTGAGTGTATGTGAGTGTATGTGTGTGCGTTCTTGTATGTATGGTTTAAAAGGACACAAATGTGTATAATGACATGGGTATTACAATGTAATAGACTCGAAAATTATATTGGCATTATGTTGGCATTAGTGGAATTGCATTAGCATGGTTTAAATCAAACTTATCTGACCGTTATCAGTTTGTAGCAGTAAATGAAGAGATCTCTTATCGATCACAAGCTCAGTATGGCGTACCACAAGGCTCAGTACTAGGACCGCTGCTGTTCACTCTGTACATGCTACCATTAGGAGATATCATTAGGAAGCATGGCATTAGCTTTCTGTTATGCTGACGATACTCAGCTCTATATTTCTCTGCGACTCGACGAAAATGACCAATTCCCAATATTAACGGAACGCATAATTGAGATAAAAAATTGGATGACTAGTAATTTCTGTCACAGTTCTCAGATGCTGTTTGGATCTTAATTTAATTTTCATGGACTTTTGGTTTGTTATTTTCAGTCACATGTGTTTCCTTTGTTCAAGTTTCCCGCCACTTATCAGTTGTCATGGTGATTCGTTTGATCTACACTGGTGTTTTTAATTTCCCTCATTTATCATGTATTTAAGTTGCAATATCGGGTGAACTCTGACTATCCTGTAGACTTCCCAGACAGTACAGGACTGGATTGGAAAGAGGCCATCATCCGGTGTCCAGAGAGCGTCTACCCCCGACCCCGACCCGACCCAGAGCCAGAGCCCAGCGCACCACCACCCCTAACTACAGAGATGACGCCAGAGCCCCCGCAGACGGAGAGCTTCCGCCCGCCGCAAACACTGAGCCTGTGACGACAGCGCCTAATAACGCCCCGGAGCCAAAGCCCCAACGTAAGTCTGCCCATACACAAAAGAAATATATTTTCTGGATATGTTTTGGAATATATGCACATATTTGAAATTGGCCCAATAAATATATTTCATACTTATATTTCATATATTTTTGTTATATTTCAGAATATATTTCAATGTATTTTTTTCTGTATGGGTCCCCAAAAGTGTCAAAAATATATGTGGCATATATTCCAAATACATTGAAATATATTCTGAAATATAACAAAAATATATGAAATATAAGTATGAAATATATTTATTGGGCCAATTTCAAATATTTGCATATATTCCAAAACATATCCAGAAAATATATTTCAAATATAATTCTTTTGTGTATGGGTGACCAGGGGTGTGAGCCGGCAAACATCGTCCCGGTAGGAAGTCCTGGTGGAGCTCGACACAGAGGACTGGCTGATCAATTGGGACTCTGAAGCAGTGCTTCCCACCCTGAACTTTCATCACCAGAACCACCCATACAAAAAAAATAAATTGAAATATATTTTAAAGTGTCAAAAATATATGTGGCATATATTCCAAATACATTGAAATATATTTGCATTGTTGTTCACTTATATTTATCATTTTGAAATATATTCTGAAATATAACAAAAATATATGATGTTAAGTGTGAAATACACTCACCTAAAGGATTATTAGGAACACCATACTAATACTGTGTTTGACCCCCTTTCGCCTTCAGAACTGCCTTAATTCTACGTGGCATTGATTCAACAAGGTGCTGAAAGCATTCTTTAGAAATGTTGGCCCATATTGATAGGATAGCATCTTGCAGTTGATGGAGATTTGTGGGATGCACATCCAGGGCACGAAGCTCCCGTTCCACCACATCCCAAAGATGCTCTATTGGGTTGAGATCTGGTGACTGTGGGGGCCATTTTAGTACAGTGAACTCATTGTCATGTTCAAGAAACCAATTTGAAATGATTCGAGCTTTGTGACATGGTGCATTATCCTGCTGGAAGTAGCCATCAGAGGATGGGTACATGGTGGTCATAAAGGGATGGACATGGTCAGAAGCAATGCTCAGGTAGGCCGTGGCATTAAACGATGCCCAACTGGCACTAAGGGGCCTAAAGTGTGCCAAGAAAACATCCCCCACACCATTACACCACCACCACCAGCCTGCACAGTGGTAACAAGGCATGATGGATCCATGTTCTCATTCTGTTTACGCCAAATTCTGACTCTACCATCTGAATGTCTCAACAGAAATCGAGACTCATCAGACCAGGCAACATTTTTCCAGTCTTCAACTGTCCAATTTTGGTGAGCTCGTGCAAATTGTAGCCTCTTTTTCCTATTTGTAGTGGAGATGAGTGGTACCCGGTGGGGTCTTCTGCTGTTGTAGCCCATCCGCCTCAAGGTTGTGCGTGTTGTGGCTTCACAAATGCTTTGCTGCATACCTCGGTTGTAACGAGTGGTTATTTCAGTCAAAGTTGCTCTTCTATCAGCTTGAATCAGTCGGCCCATTCTCCTCTGACCTCTAGCATCAACAAGGCATTTTCGCCCACAGGATTGCCGCATACTGGATGTTTTTCTCTTTTCACACCATTCTTTGTAAACCCTAGAAATGGTTGTGCGTGAAAATCCCAGTAACTGAGCAGATTGTGAAATACTCAGACCGGCCCGTCGGGCACCAACAACCATGCCACGCTCAAAATTGCTTAAATCACCTTTCTTTCCCATTCTGACATTCAGTTTGGAGTTCAGGAGATTGTCTTGACCAGGACCACACCCCTAAATGCATTGAAGCAACTGCCATGTGATTGGTTGATTAGATAATTGCATTAATGAGAAATTGAACAGGTGTTCCTAATAATCCTTTAGGTGAGTGTATACAAAATATATGATCTTTCAATCATCTGTTTTGTTTGTAATAAAGGTCCTAACATGTAAGGGATAATGTACATCCAGCTTGTTACTTCATAACCCATTACAATGTTCAAAACAATCGTCCTGGCAGCAAGACTCTTATGACATTTCAGAGTTTACGTGCAATACACGGACATACGTAATCAAATTCTATGATAAGAGTCCGATCTACCGCGACACACTGGGAAAATATATGTTATGCAGATATTATAAAACCATTCAAATAAAACACAAATTCTTTCTTTATGATATCAGTAGTTGACTTGAGACTTGACTTGAGTTGTTTATATTCAAGAGTCCTTTTTGTCGAGTCAAGCCTGAAGTCATTTCACGTCTGAAGTCTATTAAAATGCGACTGGAGTCTGAGTCACTAACTCGAGTGCCCATCTCTGCATCATCTCAGAGCAACTCATCTGACTCAAGTCAGGACATAAATAGTGACCATGGAGTCCAGGCTGATGTCACCAAAATCCAACTGGTTCTTACACTGATCATAAAGCAACACAAACATGCAGGGTTTGAGCGCTGCGCTGGTGGGGAATAGCTCTCACTTCATAATGACCATGTTTATGATCATTTTATGGTGTTTTGGTCATTTTTGGAGCTTGGTCACTAGTGGTTGTAATGGAAAATTTTGCTTTTCATTGATTTACAGTGTTGATTTTCATTTATTTCCAGTAAGACATTGAAATGACCCTTTGCTGGACTGTACGTGGTCTGCCAACTTTAGTTGACTAATGTGTGTGTGTTTTTAAACACTGGGAAGCAGCTGAGACGTCAGGAGGGTCAGAGGTCGTCCAATTTAGAACTTGTGAGTTTGTAAGAATAAACTCAGCAGGATTAGATCACTAGCCGAAACCTTCCCTTGTTTAGATAAGAGAGAGCCTGTAAGCAGGAAACCTTGAGAGAAGGTATAAAGGCTGCTCTGCACTCCTCTCTGATTGTCGCACTTGTTTCACAGACTGTACTTTTGACTTCTGTGTGGCAACTGGGCCTTCTTGTAAGAATAAATACTTTTTTGAAAAGACTATTTGACTCATAAATGTCTCTTACGCAGTGATGAATGTTTAATGATTTTTTGCCACAACATGGTCGTTCTATGGGAAAGAGTAGCTCAAACATTCAGCTAAACATCTGCTGTGTTTCATGGAAGAAAGGAAGCCATGCAGGTTTGGAACAACACAAAGTAAATACGAAGCATTTCCTTTTTATGTTTGAGTGAACCATTCCTTCAACATTCTCTCTCATTTGAACAGAATAACAGAAGAGATGTATAGGAAACACACTCACCCAGAAGAGCAGATTGAAGAACACCATCCCGTATCTCAGGGCCCTCAGGCATCCCTCGGCCATCCTGCAGCGCCGCAGCTCTAGGAGGAAGATGAAGGACAGGTCCAGGTAAAACACCACATACTTTCTGCCCTGTGCTGTGGTGTAGCTGGCTTTGGCTTTCTGTGACCCTGGGGTGGTACGAATGCCAAAGATGAAGGGTGAGCTGTGGTACTCGTACTCCCCGCTGTAGCGCAGAGGAGGAGACCCCGGTTTGCTGTCCAGAGAGGGACTGCGTCGGTACGGGGTCTCATCGGTACTCGAGCGCCGCATCTTTGGGTCGGGGGCCGGGGCCGGGGCCGCAGCCCGGACCCCCACAGGCCAGATGATCCCCACTTTTACAAGACAAGTCACAAAGTAGGAAACGTGATAAACTAGCAAGTTGGAAAGCACAAGCCCGCTGCCCTTAAAACATGGACATTATTTGTTTTTTTTTATCAAAAGGAGTTCGCATGTTTTAAAACAGGATCTTGACAAGATGCAACAGTCTTTGGTCCACAAGCTGAATGTTACAAGGTGTAGACATTCGAGGAATAAAGTCCAACGAAAGGTCCACCCACAGTCCTCAATGTTTAATCACTTTTAACTGCTGATTCAATATCTTCCAGACGCACTTCATTAATTTCCTGCACTGCACTTAATCCTCACTGGACCTTGCTGGATCAATGACACCGGTGCTGTAACGCCGCTTCATTGGGGGAGATGCCTTACCACAAACATACATTGAACCAGACTTGTTCCAACATGTCCGAGCTGCCAGTGGTGCCTGATGAAGAGACGACCTCGGCACACCTGGATGCTTTACAGACAGGTCTGATGGACGCCTACTGGAGACACTAGGAGTCGTCCCACTCACGCCTGGACTGTGAAAAATATCCAGTATTTTCTTGACCTCCAAACCAGCTGAAGGTTTGCCAGACAGCATGAATGGACAGATGAATACAGATGAACTGACACGTTTTCTAATACACAGAGGATTGCACTGCTTTGCTAATCAAGGTTTCAATCTCCAGTTTTGAACCAACGCATCATCTCTTCAACCTGTCCCTCATGCTGCTTCTCATTTTCTGTCAAACCTTTTGCACGTTTCTTTCCTTAAAATCGAGTTCCCTTTATCCACGCTACTTCTGTCTCCTTCTACCTCAGCCTCTGCGTCTTTATCCCTCTGGGTTTGCTTCAGGATTCAGAGGTCTGCTGGAGCGCTAACAGGTTCAGTCCATCGAGCCCCTTCTGTCCTCTGTGCTCCTCAGTCCAGCTATAAAGCAGAGACAGAAGCCTGAGCCATAGTGTACATGTCCTCTCAGCATACAAGAACCCAACAGCTCCCGCAGAACAGGATCTCCTGCGATTATTCCTGCGCTCTAACACCCCCTCACACACACACACACGCGCGCACTGAACGCACACAGTCTCTCACCTCCTCTTTCTCTGGTAACTGTCGCACAAATCATTCAGACTCTGGCCACGCCTCCTCACAGCTCATCCAATCATCTTCCACTGCTCGCCATCTTCCTTCAACACACAGCTTCTCTGTATCTCTCCTCTCCTCGTTCCACACCAGCTCTTACAGCAGAATATCTGCTCTGCAACACGTTTTCATTTCTCCCTCTTCATCTCTCCTCCTCCTCTTGCTGTCGTTCTCTGCCTTTTCTCTGCTTGTATTCATGAGCTGCTGGTGTGTGTCAGCATGATACAGGCTCGCTGACATTCAGCACGATTAGAGTAAATGTCAATGATTGCCTTTGTTTAGACACTGTGATGCACAAATAACATTTTATAATTGAGATTCTTTTGCATGTAGGATCTGAGTGAGTTTATTATCCAGCTAACAAAACAGTTCAGTTTTTCAGAGTTTATTATTTGAATCAATTCCTTCAACATATTTCTATAACGCATAGTTATATCATGCTGTGTTATTTTTTTCTTGTTATGTTTTACCTGTCTAACATTGATTTGAGATTAACACTGCTGTTGTGTTATACAACTGTTCAAGCAAGTGTTAAATTAAGGACTACTACAAAACAAAAATGTACATACAGTAGTACCATAGTGTGGCAATCATTTAAACATTGTCTGTCAGAATATATTAAAAGTATGAGCTTCTGATCACAATATTGAGTGTTTCTACAAGAGCAATAATGTCGATTTCTAATCTATCTATCTATCTATCTATCTATCTATCTATCTATCTATCTATCTATCTATCTATCTATCTATCTAACTATCTATCTATCTATCTATATATCTATCAGTCTGTCTGTCTATCTATCTATCTATCTATCTATCTATCTATCTATCTATCTATCTATCTATCTATCTATCTATCTATCTATCTATCTATCTATCTGTCTAGATGTCTGTCTGTCTGTCTGTGTGTCTATCTATCTATCTATCTATCTATCTATCTATCTGTCTATCTATCTATCTATCTGTCTGTCTATCTGTCTATCTATCTATCTATCTATCTATCTGTCTAGATGTCTGTCTGTCTGTCTGTGTCTATCTATCTATCTATCTATCTATCTATCTATCTGTCTATCTATCTATCTATCTATCTGTCTGTCTATCTGTCTATCTATCTATCTATCTATCTATCTATCTATCTATCTATCTATCTATCTGTCTAGATGTCTGTCTGTCTGTCTGTGTGTCTATCTATCTATCTATCTATCTATCTATCTATCTATCTATCTATCTATCTATCATCTATCTATCTATCATTATTATATATACAGTATTTATATTTTATAATTATGTTTATTGAATTTTCATTATAATACAAATATAACAACAATACATCACCAACAAAACAAAACAAAAAAACGTAACGAAGCCTTGTACGCTCAGAACTACTGATTCGAAACAAAAGATTTGTAAAGGTTTCTAAGCTTCGCCCGTCACTAGATTTCCCTGTTTGCCCATTTGCCTTATATATGGATTACAGTTGTGGGTTAGCCCTAATAAAGCTGCGTTTGGCCCTTCTATCCGTGTGTCGGAGCAGTTCGAAACAGCTTAAAGTCACCATGAATTTTTTGTTTTGTGGAATATTGCAGTGTTTATTCTAAATGATTTCTGGGTGCACATCATTATTGTGTTAATAATCTTGAATCAGAATAACAGCATCTCTTCTCTTCTCTGATGACGAGGGCGGGGCAACCTGTCACTCACATGAGATCAGCCAATAGCAAACCACAACCATCCAATCATCCAATCAACTCCCCACAGACACATTCAAGCCCCGCCCACATTTGTTCTTGTTCCAGAAGTGTTTCCCTCAGATATACGACACGATAGGGAAGAAGAGACCAACACAACTTCGCTTTCATGATGACTTTGCCTGGTTTAGAGGCTCGCTGCTAATGGTGAACACACTGTTACTGTGCGACTCGTCATCAGTGAGGTGAGGAGCAGAGATGCCATATGTTAGATGTGAACACTTGAAGCATGCATGAATATATAAAACCTGCAGAAATATAGAAAACTATTAACAAAAATGATTTGAAACTTACCATAGTTTTAGATGATTAATGTGAACCCTAACTGCACTAATGGCTGTAAAACACTGAGATTTTAAACAGACCTGATTCAGTGGAGCTGAAACGCCACACAAGCAACAGAACATTGTTTAACAGCAGTTTATAGCCAAATTACTTTAGACACAATGTCTGTTATCATCTACTTTTACACACAATGGCCTGAAAATGAACTATTTAAGGTGTAACAACCTAAACTCCATTTAGTGAAATTACAGTACATCCTGACTTATTTCTTCAAAGCCCTTTTCCCACGTCTATCAGTAAATATACAGCAGAATCTCACAGAAAACGGTTCCTTAGAGAAGCATTTCTACTGCACATTATCATTATATTAATAATGAATGTGAATGAAGGACTATGATGTGATGAAATAAATGTGGCAAGATCATCATAAGGACTGCAGTGCATCTTTAATGCCTCTCGAGTGGACACTTCAGGGCTATGCATACTTTAAGTTAATATTTGAGTCATGGGGTAAGGAATACTGTTTCCGGCTCCAAGCCTCTTTATAGAGAACAACCATATAATCTCCACAGACGTTAATGAGCATTATTCATTCATATCACATTAAGCTAAGCTTTGGTGTGCTTCTCGGACACCAACATTTTAACGATTTATAAAAGACGGATCACTGTCTGGCCAACTGAGATTCTGGAGATAAAACTGAAGATCAGCGAGATCTACTATAGTTGTACTGCACGCTGTCGGTGTTTCAGACATCAGCGTTTGGATGCAAACTGTGACGCGTGATGTCAGTCAAGTGGAGAATTAGTAGTAATTAATCACAATTACTCCACTGTGACGTACGTAAAGCTTTACTGTGAGAAGCCAGAAGAAAATAGCAAGTGTAAGAAGTGTTCAGAAATGCAATTTTAGCCAAAGAGACACGTGATCTATCTATCTATCTATCTATCTATCTATCTATCTATCTATCTATCTATCTATCTATCTATCTATCTATCTATCTATCTATCTATCTATCGTTCTATCTATCTATCTATCTATCTATCTATCGTTCTATCTATCTATCTATCTATCTATCTATCTATCTATCTATCTATCGTTCTATCTATCTATCTATCTATCTATCTATCTATCTATCTATCTATCTATCTATCTATCTATCTATCTATCTATCTATCTATCTATCTATCTGTCTATCAACCTTTGTCCTTGTGAAATGTGTCTATATTTCCAGTATACTGTCCACAGCAACATTTGGACTTTTAAGCAACCTAATTCACTAGCAGCTTATGTGTCCAGTTCTGCACTGTGTCTTTGTTTTAGTTGCTCTAGAAACTCATGCTCTGATTTTTATAAATGACACATATAGTAATTGGCATGAAGTTTTCTCTCACTCACCTCAGTAGTTGCTTCAGAAGGTGTTGTTCGTCCTCATGTGTGTGTTCTCTCCTGAGTCTAAAGAGCATGTGGAGTGTTATTCCCTGTTCTCTGGTCAGGGTTAGGGAGGGACAGCCATCAGGCATCCCAGGAATGCTGAAATGTTATTCCTAACTGAGACTCTGTGTTTATGTTCTGTGTGGACTCTATGTTTTTTTTTCTCTCAGTCTTCTAACATCTTTCTGCAATAATAATAACAATTTAGATATCAATGTCATTACTAAAGTGACTTGAAATGAGGTTGTTGAGCAAATGAGTTAGTTTAGTGTGTGCAACAGTGTTTAGTGTTTAGTGTGTGTAGAACATCTACTGTGTCCCTAATGGGATGATGGATCTAAGTTACATCAGTGATGAGGCTTTCTCAATCTGACAAACGATTGAAATAATCACTTTGAAACATGATTCACTGAAACACTAGCGCCATCTGCTGGTCAAAGGCAACACGGCTGGGATGTAGGTTTTTTTTTATAAAAGTATATTTATGCTTCTGTATAATAGTATTATTTTTCTGAAACAGACAAATAAAAGAACGATGATGTAAAAGGGGCATAACAGGGGAGAAGAAACACCAACATCTCTTTCAAAATACAATTTAGTATGTACGTTCTATATATCCTTTATCTAATTTTATTTAAGTGTAAAATAGCCAGTGATGGAGCCTACAGACACATCTAGATTCACTCACTCGTCAGGTAAATATAAAATCTCCAATAACAGCTCACGTCTATTTTAACCCTAACTGACATGATGAACCATGAAACTGGCTGATATTGTTCTGCTAAATCATGATGAAAGTCATCATATCAGTTATACACTGACATCTGTTCACTCATATAGTTCACACTACAGGATTTTAAGCCCGATTTGCAAGTTAGTGAGCTCGCCGACCGGTCGGGCTGTAATCGCGTGCAAATCTGCGGGTGATCCGCACTGGCCAATCTTTAAGTGTGAAAGACTTAACGACGCATCAAAAACGCTCGCTGACACATCGCCGACGCCAGACAAATATCTAGCATGCCAAATATCTGGAGCTGTCGCGACTCGATAGCCTGTGGTGTCACGTGTCGCGACGAGCAACAGCCAATGATCAGCTTGTTATGACATTACAAAAGCCTTTTGTATTTGTAACCATCGTTGCCAAACCACAACAGGCAGCTGCTCTTATAATGTTTTACTCACCTCCAACCTTTTTTTTTTAGGGGTTCTAAACAGATAATTGCGCAAACAATCCTATTTATTTATTTATTTGTTGTTGTTTTTTTACTGCCAATTTTGTCCCGCCGTCCATTTTCAAAAAGACAATGCGCCATTTCCCATTCCACTTCTTGCGCATGTTTTCGTGACAAAATGTGGTTTTGGGTCCGGATTGAGTCGTTGGGTGACAGAGTTGTTGTCAGCTCGTGTAGTGTGTAACCCCCTGTTGCAGATCATTTACGTAGTGTCACATTGTGTGAACACCACAACAACTTCAAGACTCCAGAGCAAGTCATGTAGTCTAAACAGCACAGCGATCTGCCGACGTTTAAAGTTGTGTAGTGTGAACTAGGCATTAGTTCTTCAGTCTGACGTCGCCGTGGCGATGATGACGTAACGGTGTTGAAATCACGTGATGTACATATGTCGACCACTGATATTTATTATAGACCTATATTATAAATCACTTATCTATATAGACATTTTTATATATATTATAGATCAGTGGTGTCAACACGATATTCTAGTAAACTTTTCACTGTTTATTAACAACATAACATTGTTATAAACGTACTTAAATTGGCGATTAGAGGAGCCTGAAATGATGTTTGCCTTAATAACTGCTGTTTCAGAGACGATTCAAACTCATCTCTTCTCTCATCTCAGCAAGAGTGTCGATGTCTCCCTCTGGTGGCCACTCCGGGAACACTCTTATCATCATCATCATCATCATCATCATCTTCTTCTTCTTCTTCCCTTAAATAGCGCACTGTTGAGGGAACAGCCATTTGTAGTGGTGTCCGAAACCATAGCGTTATTGAGTGCACTCATTCTATTCCACATTGCACTGCAATAACGAGGCGATGCAACGGCTGTCCGAATCCAAATCCGAATCCGTAATTTAAACTTTTAAAGTGCTTCATATAGAAAAAAAAAAAGTAAAATAATCATAAAATAATCACAACATATGCATAAGAAATAAAAACAACAATCATTTACCTAAAGGCTAAAATACTTATCATTATTAAAGACCAGATAACTTTGAACGAATGTTCTACAAACGTTACTGGAAGAACGTTTGAACGTAACTTTGAGAGAACCTTTCCAGAACATTCCCTGTGAGCTGAACCGGGTCAGTCCTGATCCCGTCAGTCTCTCAGTCCACATCTCTGCTGCCAGAAGGACTGGGTTTAGACCGTAAGAGTCCTCAGTGCTCTTCGTGGAGATCGGCTTCACTTCTGTTGTAGTCAAGTCATTTTATTAATCAAATCCCCTAAAAAACAGCAATGAATGCTGGGTGTGAAATGAAAACAGAGATAGAATAACACAGTTCTAAAAAATAAATATTAGAATATAATTATAAAATATAGGCTAGTACATAAGCACAAATGTACAGACAGCGTTGATACATGTATAAATTTGAAGGGAATTTATTTGAGAGTGTTTCTGAGAGTGAACAATCAAATAAAACAGTATTAATGAGTGCATTTATATATCAATTTAAGGCTCAAAATATCCTGATGTGTGTCACTGTGATCTTGCAAAACACATGTTTGATGAGGAGTGTGACTCAATCCTGCGATCGTTGGTTCTTACGCAATGGCGTCATGTGCCGTGGCCCCGCCCCCCCGCAGGCTCGTGCCCCTGCTCTCCTGCGCATGCGCTGTCACCAGCAGCGGAGTCTGTGTGTGAGTGTGTGTGTCCGGCGCCGGTATAAAAGCTCTCGGTGGTGTTTCTCGATCATCATGTCTGTGTCACCGGATAAACGGAGAAAGATGGAGTCTGCGCTCGAGCAGATCAAGAAATACACGGTGGTCGTCGCAGACACCGGAGACTTCAACGGTAAGCCTTCCGTTAATTAATCTGGGGTGAGTTTACTTCTGCTCGTGCGTTACTTCATTAATCCTCGAACCTGTTGACAGACAGAACTAATCAACACTCTCATCCACGATCGTGCTGTCTGTTCACAGAAAACTACAATGTCGTTCTCCTCATTTTCCTGCCTAGAGAAAGGCTCGGTCGGTCTTTGGTTAATGATTGCTAGGGAAAGTTAATCTGCATTGAGGAACTGGCGCTTTCGCACTTTTGCTACAGTTTTTCCAGACTATTGAATTCAGTTAGCGGAACTGATTGATAACAATATATGCATGAGTAATTAGGAACCAGTTAGTCAGATCTGTGTAAAACGTGATTCCTCCCGCTCCCGGTAATTAGTTTAATATAAACCAAACCGACTGGGTCGGAAAAATACTGGTGTGGTGTCGGAGACCCGGAAGTGCTGGCGGACACGCCTCATCTTATGAATATTAAGCTGTCGGAGACGGCTAACCTGATTGGCCGAGAGGCAGATCTTAGTAATGAGCGCTAGTCACCCGACGAATTACCCAAGCTTTATTAATATTAATCATTTTACATGTGAGCGTGAGTGGCTTAATTCATATTTATCTGTTTGGCTGCCCTTATATTTTTGCTAGAAGGAAGGATTGTATTTCTGCAAAAAACATGAGAACAGGAATGATCAGTTAAAGTGGTTGAAACAGGAAAGTATTTAATCTTATAATAAAAAAATTTAACTTGACACAAAACCCCACGAATACTGATGTAAAGCCTTATTTTCACACATACTGTTGTACAGACGTTTTATTTAGACGTTTTAGACAGGCAGACTCGACTCTCTGACAGTACAGCACCGAAGAGTAAGACTGATTACCCCTAACTAGTTGCTCATACTAGTTCTTAAGACACGGTCTTAACATAATGGCTATGTTTATGGCCGTAGTGTAAGTGTAGTGTAAGTGTAGTGTAAGTGTAGTGTAAGTGTAGTGGTTCCCAATTCCAGTCCTCGTGACCCACTGCTCTGCACATTTTGTAGGTCTCTCTTATCTGACACACTCAGTTCAGTTCATGGAGTCTCTCCTAATGAGCTGATGATCTGGTTCAGGTGTGTTAAATAAGGGAGACATACAAAATGTGCAGAGCAGTGGGTCACGAGGACTGGAAAAGTCAAAAGTACAGACTTCAGTTTAAAAACGGACTATACCAGCATTTCCCTCTAGCATTTTGAGCACTGTTGAACTGATTCCTAAACACCACTGGTTGGCCATTGTGTCCAGTCGAGTCCAGTCTGACAGAGCGGCGCTGTAACCGTCCAGGACACAGAACCAGGGATGAAGTCCACAATGTTCAGTGTTGGATGAGTCGGGTCGCTGGAACTTGCATCAGATTCTGTTGCCTAAGACTGCCTTGTGAAACTCAACACTGTCGATCACTGATTTCAATGTTTGTTTTTACACAATCTGCATCGGATTAAACTCCCCTTTGTGTCTTTCTGCATTGTCATGATGATCAGGCAGTTGATCCTGAAAACGATGAACACACACACACACACACACACACACACACACACACACACACACACACACACACACACACACACACACACACACACACACACACACACACACACACACACACACACACACACACACACACACACACACACACACACACAGGGACGGTGTGAGGCGAGATACCACAGGTGAATAGGGTAAACTTTTTAACTAGCAGATATCACCATGAAACTTTCCCAGTTGATTACCTACATTAAGATGAGAAAAAAATGTATTACAAGTTTTCTGTAATTTAATGTTTAAATATGCAAATGTAGGTATTATCTAATTAAATATGTGCTAATTTGCATATATTTAAAAAAAACTAAATCTGAGTATTGGATAAAGCCAGGTTCAAAATGATTTTTTCATTGTGTTCACATATTAGATGGGAAAAAATTGCAGAGGGATTTATGGATATCTACTTTTGTTATCCTGTAAATCAGAATATACTGTCAATAGCCTTAATTGATTTTCGCCATGTTTTTTGGAATAAAATGTTCTATAAATCAGGCTAGGAATAATATATTTAAAAATCCCTCTGTAAATTTCTTCATAATATAACTAGGTACAAGACTGGAAAGTTTGGTGTATATTAGGGGTGTAACAATACATCGATATGGATCGACGCATCGATCAAACGTCTAACGATACGATGCATCAATACCACACATAAAGGTACCGTATATCGATATTTTATTTTGACACCATCCCCATCCTCATGTAACTTTTCTCCGCTGAAATAGATGCCTGACAAGATTGACTGAACCCTTTGTAACAAAAGCCGGTGTTTTCCACTGTCAAGGCATCGCGAGTTCATGTTTTACAGCAGAAACAAGCAGTAGTCTGTATTAGCAAATCAGTGCGCAGTATTCAGGTCAGGTGACAAGGCTGCTTGCTTGTCACTTTGAAAAGACGCGCTAGCTGAGAGGAGTTTCGTCAAAGCTGACTAAAAGTGATCGAGGATGGATTTCAGCGAACTTGATGAACCCGTGATATCTTCTTCGGGAAATAAAAGCTGAAACTGTTTCACGGAATCTTGCTAAAACAGCACGTCAGTGGTGAGGGAAAAGCTCTCTCAGGGTTCCCGCGGTGTCTTAAAAAGTCTTAAATTCTGAACTTTAAATTTAAGGCCTTAAAACGTCTTAAAAACAGCCAGATTTTCATCCGCGGTCTTAAATTTCATTTAGTCAGGTCTTAAAGATTTTACCCTCGTTCATTTCCAGAAACGCTGGCCGCAGAAAGTTATTACAAAGTAGCAAAAAAGTATCGAAGTCGCTCGCCAAGAGGCAGGTCACATATCGCGTCTTTTTCAAGCTCAAGTTCATTAAAATGTAGGCGCGCGGACGGCGCGGTGAGCGCGCTTATAAGGATTGCTAATGTGACGTCATCATGACGTATTCCCAGTGGTGAACGCAAAGCATTTTGGGAATCCGCGGCACAAACATAAGGCGCCAAACTTCATTGCATGGAGGGAAGAACGCAGTGTTCAAGATGCCTGCATTTTGTAGGATTATATTCTGTTTTTCACACTAATTTTTCATTATTTTCATGCCAGAACACTTGCCTGCTATGCCAGCCTGGCCAAACATACCCATAATTATTTGCGTTCTGAAGAGGTTGCCGCCCATTTGGTCACATGTCTTAGCGATCTCTATAATTGAAGCGACGCGCTCGTTATTTTCCAGGCGCAGCGACATGAAAAAAGACATGAAGGATGCGGGTGCACCCAAACACTACGGGTGTTTTTCTCTTCTCCGTAAATAATCTTGTAACAGAGCTACAGCAAGTGTTTTTCGGCGGTGGAAATCCATTAGCCACTAAAACTGTTTTGTTATTGTGGAGAGCGCAGTGCATGGTTGCATAGCAACGACAGACGCCACGGGAAAATCGGACCGAATTTTACTATTAATAATAAAAGATAAGCTAAACTGTATTGTAAATGTCAGTAAATCATTTTTTATAAAAAGAATGAGTCAAAAAAGATAAATTAAAGTCTGAAATATGTGAGGTTTATCTTATAAAAACCTTTTTTGTCAACTTTATTTGAACTTGTACATGTTAGTATATCACATGTTGCAAGACACTTTTAAAATCTGGCTATCATTTTTAATCGTATTATTTTAATGTTTATGTTAGTGTGTATTGATGCTGATTTTATTTGTTATTTGCTGTTTTTTCGACATAAAACTTGGTGAATTGATTTCATTGTGTAGTATTAGTACTTTTTGAACAGGATTCTGTGATAACAGTGGTAATTTTTGGCACTATAATAATTAAATGAAATGTTCATGCCATTTCATCTCTAGTTATGATCAACTATGATCAACTAAAATCAACTAATTATGTGTTTTTTACAGTAGGCCTATAATATGCAAAGTACAATTTTCTATAAAAAAATGATATCTGATTCTGTTCTTTTCTCTGACACGCGTTGTTGGGTCTGGAAGGTTACTAATGTGATTGCTTTATCTGTAAATTAAGTTAATGCTTTTTCAGTTACTGAATTCATTGAAATAAAATGAATTCTCTGATTTGAATATTTTTTTGGCAATGCGTCGTGTAGGTCTTAAATTTCAATCTTTATGGTCTTATAATGTCTTAAAAAGGTCTTAAATTTGACTAACTGAAACCTGCAGGAACCCTGTCTCTGTATTGCGTGTACGTAAATCACAACAACAAAGTTTGACAGGCGTCTATGTCAGCTGAGAAGATTAACGTTACAAAGATTAACCAAGTGTTTTATTATGTATCATAGCAATTACTTGGCTTTGTTTAACTCTGAAACATGAAATGTGGAGTTATCTGCTTTTGCCAAAAAAAAAAAAAGATATATATATATATATAACTCTGTTCTTGTTCATTTTCATATATCATGTTTTTTTTGTTTTTTTAACCGGAAGAGGGTGTGCAATTTAATTAAACTTTCATGTTATATATTTTTGCATGTATTAGTGTGAGTTAATCAACGTAACTGGTTGTGTACACTTGGCACATAATATCTAAATATCGATTAATCGATTGATATAGCCCTGAATCGAATCATAATCGTATCGTAGAATTTTTTTGAGGTATCGGCAAATATCGTATCGCTGGCTGAGAGAATCGATATCGTATCGTATCGTGATTAACTGTCCGATTTACACCCCTAGTGTATATCGGTGCTACTGAAGTGGAGATTTCGGACTTGGAGAAAGAGAGAAAAGTCATTTTGAGAAAACGGGCTTTAAAGATTTATATCAGCCAATGAGATTGCGCATTTAGAGTTAAATCCCCCCCTTTTACTTTCACGATTGGTTGCTGATAAAAGGAAATGACCATATTTGGATCCGACAGCATTGTACAGGAGAGAGAGAGCTTTCCAGCGGTGTGTATGATGACAGGGAGCAGACAGCGATCACGGAGCAGCGGAAGGATTTACAACGGCAACTTTTGTTGAATTTATGAGAAATCTACAGACGCAAACAGACAAAGTGTCGTAAAATAAAGGCCTAAATGTGTATTTCGGACTTTTTTTCACCACAACTCCGAAAGAACACGTTATTGAAGACAAATATCCGAAAATCTCAAAATTGACCAGTGAAAAAACCCGATGTTTTTGCCTGCCGCATCTCGCCTTAAATGTGTCATGAATTGAGAAATGTATTTTTCCTTTATCTTTTGACATGTAAATTTGTGTTATTGCACTGTAAAAACATCTAGTTTCAGAACTCAAAACTTCCTCATTAGACCAAAAACAGCTTTTATTGAAACTCAGAAAACGACTCCTTCCGGATTTGATGACATTATGAGGTAATAATTGTGCGACTAGAGACGCCTCTGCAGAATCAGATCGACGCCCACTTCTACATCACATCTTTGGCCCCGCCCACCGGCTCGTTAGTGAGATGAGAGATTCAGGATCACTGGACTAGAAATAACATTACCTTCCAAAGGATCCTGATGCTGGGAATGTGCTTATTTATTTTCAACCATGTGAAAGTCTTTTATTTGTTTGTTTGTTCATTCACTGTGGATTCTTAGGTAAATCAGTTGCAATTTCGGTGCAGGCTTTTTATTGTAAGATCTGGACCCGACAGTAGACTCAGACACTCACTCACTCACTCACTCACTCACTCACTCACTCACTCACTCACTCACTCACTCACTCACTCACTCACTCACTCACTCACTCACTCACTCACTCACTCACTCACTCACTCACTCACTCACTCAGACACTCAACTCACTCACTCAGACACTCAACTCACTCACTCAGACACTCAACTCACTCACTCACTCACTCAGACACTCACTCAGACACTCACTCACTCACTCACTCAGACACTCACTCACTCACTCAGACACTCACTCACTCACTCACTCACTCAGACACTCACTCACTCACTCAGACACTCACTCACTCAGACACTCACTCACTCAGACACTCACTCACTCAGACACTCACTCACTCAGACGCTCACTCAGACGCTCACTCAGACGCTCACTCAGACACTCACTCACTCAGACACTCACTCACTCAGACACTCACTCACTCAGACACTCACTCACTCAGACGCTCACTCAGACGCTCACTCAGACGCTCACTCACTCAGACGCTCACTCAGACGCTCACTCACTCAGACGCTCACTCACTCAGACACTCACTCACTCAGACACTCACTCACTCAGACACTCACTCACTCAGACACTCACTCACTCAGACGCTCACTCAGACGCTCACTCACTCAGACGCTCACTCAGACGCTCACTCACTCAGACGCTCACTCACTCAGACACTCACTCACTCAGACACTCACTCACTCAGACACTCACTCACTCAGACACTCACTCACTCAGACACTCACTCACTCAGACACTCACTCACTCAGACACTCACTCACTCAGACACTCACTCACTCAGACACTCACTCACTCAGACACTCACTCACTCAGACACTCACTCACTCAGACACTCACTCACTCAGACACTCACTCACTCAGACACTCACTCACTCAGACACTCACTCACTCAGACACTCACTCAGACACTCACTCACTCAGACACTCACTCACTCAGACACTCACTCACTCAGACACTCACTCAGACACTCACTCACTCAGACACTCACTCACTCACCCAGACACTCACTCACTCAGACACTCACTCACTCAGACACTCACTCACTCACTCACTCACTCACTCACTCACTCACTCACTCACTCAGACACTCACTCACTCACCCAGACACTCACTCACTCACTCACTCACTCACTCAGACACTCACTCACTCACTCAGACACTCACTCACTCACTCAGACACTCACTCACTCAGACACTCACTCACTCAGACACTCACTCACTCAGACACTCACTCACTCACTCACTCAGACACTCACTCACTCACTCAGACACTCACTCACTCACTCACTCACTCAGACACTCACTCACTCACTCAGACACTCACTCACTCACTCAGACACTCACTCACTCACTCAGACACTCAGACACTCACTCACTCAGACACTCACTCACTCAGACACTCACTCAGACACTCACTCACTCAGACACTCACTCACTCACTCACTCACTCACTCACTCACTCAGACACTCACTCACTCACTCACTCTGTGTGTCTCGGCTAGCGCATGTTAAATCTCACACAGTAAAACTCACAGTAATTATGCGCTAAAGGATTACGGTGTGAATTCACCTATTGTATGTGTGTGTGTTTTATTACTCATCTCCTATTCATTGGCTCAGATTATGTTTAGGCAAAGCTTCGTAAACCCGAACAACTAGATTTTAACTTGACAGTTTGTTGGCAAAGATGCTGAACAATGAGTCAATATCAGTTACTAGTCAAAAGATGTCAAGCTGTATGTAACAGTAAATGTTTTGAACCAGAAATCTTTTGTTGCACCAGCCGTGATCGCACTCCTTTTAATTGACCTAAGAGACAGAGATATCAGCTTCTAATAATGTCTGGTCAATATATCATCTGCTGTTTATGTGAGCACAGGAGATCAGGTCCACTGTTGCTTTAATCTGTCATGTTTCCCCTCGCAGCGATCGAGGAGTACAAGCCTCAGGATGCCACGACTAACCCGTCACTCATTCTGGCCGCCGCTAAGATGCCCAGCTACCAGCACCTGGTGGACCAGGCCATGAAACACGCCATGGCTAACGGCGGGTGAGAACATGCCTGTCCTTTCCTCTGACCGTGGGCAGAATTCACTGCGCTCGCTTCGTCCGAGTTGAAAGGGTTCTAGAAACGGGACTGTTGTGTACATGTTATATAGTTTCTTACAGATATAATATACATTATACAATTTCAGGAGTGAGGAAGAGCAGGTGACCAATGCCATGGACAAGCTGTTTGTAAGCTTTGGTCTGGAAATCCTGAAGAAGGTTCCAGGCCGCGTCTCCACTGAAGTCGATGCCAGGTAAGAGTCGGACGTCACACGATCTGCACTAGCGCCGCCACACGATCTGCATTAGCGTCGCCACACGATCTGCATTAGCGTCGCCACACGATCTGCATTAGCGTCGCCACACGATCTGCATTAGCGTCGCCACACGATCTGCATTAGCGTCGTCACATGCACGCACTAGCGGCGCCACGCGATCTGCACTAGCGCCGCCACACGATCTGCATTAGTGCCGTCACGTGATCTGGACACATTAGCGCCGTCACATGCACGCATTAGCGCCGCCACACGATCTGCATTAGCGCCGCCACACGATCTGCATTAGCGCCGTCACTTGATCTGCACACACTAGCGCCGCCACACGATCTGCACTAGCGCCGCCACACGATCTGCATTAGCGCTGTCACATGCACGCACTAGCGCCGCCACACGATCTGCACACTAGCGCCCTCACACGATCTGCACACACCAGCGCCGCCGCATGATCTGCACACACTATGATCTGCACACACTATGATCTGCACACACTATGATCTGCACACACTATGATCTGCACACACTATGATCTGCACACACTATGATCTGCACACACTATGATCTGCACACACTATGATCTGCACACACTATGATCTGCACACACTATGATCTGCACACACTATGATCTGCACACACTATGATCTGCACACACTATGATCTGCACACACTATGATCTGCACACACTATGATCTGCACACACTATGATATGCACACACTATGATCTGCACACACTAGCGCCCTCACATGATCTGCACACACTATGATCTGCACACACTATGATCTGCACACACTATGATCTGCACACACTATGATCTGCACACACTATGATCTGCACACACTATGATCTGCACACACTAGCGCCCTCACATGATCTACACACACTATGATCTGCACACACTATGATCTGCACACACTATGATCTGCACACACTATGATCTGCACACACTAGCGCCCTCACATGATCTACACACACTATGATCTGCACACACTATGATCTGCACACACTATGATCTGCACACACTAGCGCCCTCACATGATCTGCACACACTATGATCTGCACACACTATGATCTGCACACACTAGCGCCCTCACATGATCTACACACACTATGATCTACACACACTATGATCTGCACACACTATGATCTGCACACACTATGATCTGCACACACTAGCGCCCTCACATGATCTACACACACTATGATCTACACACACTATGATCTGCACACACTAGCGCCCTCACATGATCTGCACACACTATGATCTGCACACACTATGATCTGCACACACTAGCGCCCTCACATGATCTACACACACTATGATCTACACACACTATGATCTGCACACACTAGCGCCCTCACATGATCTGCACACACTATGATCTGCACACACTATGATCTGCACACACTATGATCTGCACACACTAGCGCCCTCACATGATCTGCACACACTATGATCTGCACACACTAGCGCCCTCACATGATCTGCACACACTAGCGCCCTCACATGATCTGCACACACTATGATCTGCACACACTATGATCTGCACACACTATGATCTGCACACACCAGCGCCGCCGCATGATCTGCACACACTATGATCTGCACACACTATGATCTGCACACACTATGATCTGCACACACTATGATCTGCACACACTATGATCTGCACACACTATGATCTGCACACACCAGCGCCCTCACATGATCTGCACACACTATGATCTGCACACACTATGATCTGCACACACTAGCGCCCTCACATGATCTGCACACACTATGATCTGCACACACTATGATCTGCACACACTAGCGCCGCCGCATGATCTGCACACACTAGCGCCGCTAATATGAACTAATATTAACATTAGTTAAAGTGTGTGTGTATATGTATATAATGTATAATAATATATATATATATATATATAATGATATTTTAATGCACAAAATTAATAGTGTTTTTGTCACAAGATGCTTCTTAATGGCAGGTGATGTTTGATTTCCAGGCTGTCCTTTGATAAAGAGGCGATGGTGTCCCGTGCCCGAAGGCTCATCTCTCTCTACGAGGAGGCAGGAGTCGCTAAAGAGCGCATTCTCATCAAACTCTCCTCCACGTGGGAGGGCATTCAGGCCGGACGGTGAGTGTGTTCACTACAGCATCTAAGATGATGGTGTTACACACGGTTGCTCTGGTGTGTTGTCTTGATGACCGCACACATGGTGTGAAAGCTAATTCATCAAATGCACCTGTATTATTAATAAATGGGGTGAGAGCGAGTCCGCTGACGTCTGTGTGTTTGACTGTTTGTCAGGGAGTTGGAGGAGAAACACGGGATCCATTGCAACATGACTCTGCTGTTTTCCTTCGCCCAGGCAGTGGCATGTGCCGAGGCCCGTGTCACACTCATCTCCCCGTTCGTGGGACGAATCCTGGACTGGTACAAGGAAAACACAGACCAAAAAAACTACGAGCCCCATGAAGACCCAGGTATGTTCTCAGATAATAGTTCAGAGAGAAACATTCAGCATCTCGTATTGTTGATGTCTAAATATCAGGGCAAAAAGCACAAACCGGCATAATCCGATTGATACGTGCATCCTCCGCCCTCCTCTCAGACCCCGACCGCCCTCTCTCAGACCCCGACCGCCCTCTCTCAGACCGACCGACCTCTCTCTGACCCCGACCGCCCTCTCTCAGACCGACCGACCTCTCTCAGACCGACCGACCTCTCTCAGACCCCGACCGACCTCTCTCAGACCCCGACCGCCCTCTCTCTGACCCCGACCGACCTCTCTCAGACCCCGACCGCCCTCTCTCTGACCCCGACCGCCCTCTCTCAGACCGACCGACCTCTCTCAGACCGACCGCCCTCTCTCAGACCCCGACCGACCTCTCTCTGACCCCGACCGCCCTCTCTCAGACCGACCGACCTCTCTCAGACCGACCGACCTCTCTCAGACCCCGACCGACCTCTCTCAGACCCCGACCGCCCTCTCTCTGACCCCGACCGACCTCTCTCAGACCGACCGACCTCTCTCAGACCGACCGACCTCTCTCAGACCGACCGACCTCTCTCAGACCGACCGACCTCTCTCAGACCCCGACCGCCCTCTCTCAGACCGACCGACCTCTCTCAGACCGACCGACCTCTCTCAGACCGACCGACCTCTCTCAGACCCCGACCGCCCTCTCTCAGACCGACCGACCCTCTCTCAGACCGACCGACCCTCTCTCAGACAGACCGACCCTCTCTCAGACCGACCGACCCTCTCTCAGACAGACCGACCCTCTCTCAGACCGACCGACCTCTCTCAGACCGACCGACCTCTCTCAGACCGACCGACCCTCTCTCAGACCCCGACCGCCCTCTCTCAGACCGACCGACCCTCTCTCAGACAGACAGACCCTCTCTCAGACAGACCGACCCTCTCTCAGACCGACCGCCCTCTCTCAGACCCCGACCGCCCTCTCTCAGACCGACCGACCTCTCTCAGACCGACCGACCCTCTCTCAGACAGACAGACCCTCTCTCAGACAGACCGACCCTCTCTCAGACCGACCGCCCTCTCTCAGACCGACCGCCCTCTCTCAGACCGACCGACCCTCTCTCAGACAGACCGACCCTCTCTCAGACCGACCGACCCTCTCTCAGACAGACCGACCCTCTCTCAGACCGACCGACCTCTCTCAGACCGACCGACCCTCTCTCAGACCGACCGCCCTCTCTCAGACCCCGACCGCCCTCTCTCAGACCGACCGCCCTCTCTCAGACCGACCGACCCTCTCTCAGACCGACCGCCCTCTCTCAGACCGACCGCCCTCTCTCAGACCCCGACCGCCCTCTCTCAGACCGACCGACCCTCTCTCAGACAGACCGACCCTCTCTCAGACAGACCGACCCTCTCTCAGACAGACCGACCCTCTCTCAGACAGACCGACCCTCTCTCAGACAGACCGACCCTCTCTCAGACAGACCGACCCTCTCTCAGACAGACCGACCCTCTCTCAGACAGACCGACCCTCTCTCAGACAGACCGACCCTCTCTCAGACCGACCGACCCTCTCTCAGACCGACCCTCTCTCAGACCGACCGACCTCTCTCAGACCGACCGACCTCCTCTCAGACCGACCGACCTCCTCTCAGACCGACCCTCTCTCAGACCGACCGACCTCTCTCAGACCGACCGACCCTCTCTCAGACCGACCGACCTCCTCTCAGACCGACCTCTCAGACAGACCGACCTCTCTCAGACAGACCGACCCTCTCTCAGACAGACAGACCCTCTCTCAGACAGACCGACCCTCTCTCAGACAGACCGACCCTCTCTCAGACAGACCGACCCTCTCTCAGACCGACCGACCCTCTCTCAGACCGACCCTCTCTCAGACCGACCGACCTCTCTCAGACCGACCGACCTCTCTCAGACCGACCGACCTCTCTCAGACAGACCGACCCTCTCTCAGACAGACCGACCCTCTCTCAGACAGACCGACCCTCTCTCAGACAGACCGACCCTCTCTCAGACAGACCGACCCTCTCTCAGACAGACCGACCCTCTCTCAGACAGACCGACCCTCTCTCAGACAGACCGACCCTCTCTCAGACAGACCGACCCTCTCTCAGACAGACCGACCCTCTCTCAGACAGACCTGAGAGAGGACCGCCTGTCCGACCCTCTCTCAGACAGACCGACCCTCTCTCAGACAGACCGACCCTCTCTCAGACAGACCGACCCTCTCTCAGACAGACCGACCCTCTCTCAGACAGACCGACCCTCTCTCAGACAGACCGACCCTCTCTCAGACAGACCGACCCTCTCTCAGACAGACCGACCCTCTCTCAGACAGACCGACCCTCTCTCAGACAGACCGACCCTCTCTCAGACAGACCGACCCTCTCTCAGACAGACCGACCCTCTCTCAGACAGACCGACCCTCTCTCAGACAGACCGACCCTCTCTCAGACAGACCGACCTCTCTCAGACAGACCGACCCTCTCTCAGACAGACAGACCCTCTCTCAGACAGACCGACCCTCTCTCAGACAGACCGACCCTCTCTCAGACAGACCGACCCTCTCTCAGACAGACCGACCCTCTCTCAGACAGACCGACCCTCTCTCAGACAGACCGACCCTCTCTCAGACAGACCGACCCTCTCTCAGACAGACCGACCCTCTCTCAGACCGACCGACCTCTCTCAGACCGACCGACCTCCTCTCAGACAGACCGACCCTCTCTCAGACAGACCGACCCTCTCTCAGACAGACCGACCCTCTCTCAGACAGACCGACCCTCTCTCAGACAGACCGACCCTCTCTCAGACAGACCGACCCTCTCTCAGACAGACAGACCCTCTCTCAGACAGACCGACCCTCTCTCAGACAGACCGACCCTCTCTCAGACAGACCGACCCTCTCTCAGACAGACCGACCCTCTCTCAGACAGACCGACCCTCTCTCAGACAGACCGACCCTCTCTCAGACAGACCGACCCTCTCTCAGACAGACCGACCCTCTCTCAGACAGACCGACCCTCTCTCAGACAGACCGACCCTCTCTCAGACAGACCGACCCTCTCTCAGACAGACCGACCCTCTCTCAGACAGACCGACCCTCTCTCAGACAGACCGACCCTCTCTCAGACAGACCGACCCTCTCTCAGACAGACCGACCCTCTCTCAGACAGACCGACCCTCTCTCAGACAGACCGACCCTCTCTCAGACAGACAGACCCTCTCTCAGACAGACCGACCCTCTCTCAGACAGACCGACCCTCTCTCAGACAGACCGACCCTCTCTCAGACAGACCGACCCTCTCTCAGACAGACCGACCCTCTCTCAGACAGACCGACCCTCTCTCAGACAGACCGACCCTCTCTCAGACAGACCGACCCTCTCTCAGACAGACCGACCCTCTCTCAGACAGACCGACCCTCTCTCAGACAGACCGACCCTCTCTCAGACAGACCGACCCTCTCTCAGACCGACCGACCTCCTCACCAACCGACCTTTCTCAGACCGACCTCTCAGACCGACCTCTCAGACAGACAGACCGACCGACCTTTCTCTCACCGACCGACCTCTCTCAGACAGACAGACAGACAGACCGACCGACCTCCTCTCAGACCGACCCTCTCACAGACCTACCGACCTCTTGCAGACCGACCGATCGACCTCCTCTCAGACCGACCTCTCACAGACCGACCTCTCTCAGACCGACCTACTGACCTCTCGCAGACCGACTCTCTCAGACAGATGGACCTCTTAATGACTGTAATGAGTTAATGGACTAACAGCACAAAAATGGAGAGATTTGAGAAAGCGATGGATGCTGTGATATTTCCTCATATAAAGTGTGTTCTTTAGACGCGTCCAGCATGTGACCAAGTTTCTGCGCTGTTTCAAGACTGTCTGCTAAACTCCTGCGTAGCGTCCTATGTGTGTGTGCCTGTTCACTCCACTGGCCGTGCTTCTGTTCTCTCTCAGGTGTGCTGAGTGTCACCAAGATCTACAACTACTATAAGAAGTTCAACTACGGGACGGTGGTGATGGGCGCCTCCTTCAGGAACACGGGGGAAGTGAAGGCGCTCGCCGGCTGTGATCTCCTCACCATCTCTCCTGGGCTTCTGGGTGAACTGAGCCAAGACCACAGCGTAGTCAGGTGTTCCCTCACGCCACAGGGAGGTGAGCGCGCACACACACGCGCACACACACACGCACACAGATACAGACACAGCAGCGCAGCGCAGTCAGGTGTTCCCTCACGCCACAGGGAGGTGAGCGCGCACACACACGCGCACACACACGCGCACACACACGCACACGCACACAGACACAGCAGCGCAGCGCAGTCAGGTGTTCCCTCACGCCACAGGGAGGTGAGCGCGCACACACACGCACACACAGACACAGACACAGCAGCGCAGTCAAGTGTTCCCTCACGCCTTAGGGAGGTGCACGCGCACGCACACACACGCGCACGCACACACACACGCACACAGACACAGAAGCGCAGCGCAGTCAAGTGTTCCCTCACGCCTTAGGGAGGTGCACGCGCACGCACACACACGCGCACGCACACACACACGCACACAGACACAGCAGCGCAGCGCAGTCAGGTGTTCCCTCACACCACAGGGAGGTACACACACACACGCACACAGACACAGAAGCGCAGCGCAGTCAGGTGTTCCCTCACGCCACAGGGAGGTACACGCACACACACACACAGACACAGCAGCGCAGCGCAGTCAGGTGTTCCCTCACACCACAGGGAGGTACACGCACACACGCACACAGACACAGAAGCGCAGCGCAGTCAGGTGTTCCCTCACACCACAGGGAGGTACACACACACACGCACACAGACACAGAAGCGCAGCGCAGTCAGGTGTTCCCTCACGCCACAGGGAGGTACACACACACACGCACACAGACACAGCAGCGCAGCGCAGTCAGGTGTTCCCTCACGCCACAGGGAGGTACACACACACACGCACACAGACACAGCAGCGCAGCGCAGTCAGGTGTTCCCTCACACCACAGGGAGGTACACACACACACGCACACAGACACAGAAGCGCAGCGCAGTCAGGTGTTCCCTCACGCCACAGGGAGGTACACGCACACACACACACAGACACAGCAGCGCAGCGCAGTCAGGTGTTCCCTCACACCACAGGGAGGTACACGCACACACGCACACAGACACAGAAGCGCAGCGCAGTCAGGTGTTCCCTCACGCCACAGGGAGGTACACACACACACGCACACAGACACAGCAGCGCAGCGCAGTCAGGTGTTCCCTCACGCCACAGGGAGGTACACACACACACGCACACAGACACAGCAGCGCAGCGCAGTCAGGTGTTCCCTCACGCCACAGGGAGGTACACGCACACACACACACAGACACAGCAGCGCAGCGCAGTCAGGTGTTCCCTCACGCCACAGGGAGGTACACACACACACGCACACAGACACAGCAGCGCAGCGCAGTCAGGTGTTCCCTCACACCACAGGGAGGTACACACACACACGCACACAGACACAGCAGCGCAGCGCAGTCAGGTGTTCCCTCACGCCACAGGGAGGTACACACACACACGCACACAGACACAGCAGCGCAGCGCAGTCAGGTGTTCCCTCACGCCACAGGGAGGTACACACACACACGCACACAGACACAGCAGCGCAGCGCAGTCAGGTGTTCCCTCACACCACAGGGAGGTACACACACACACGCACACAGACACAGCAGCGCAGCGCAGTCAGGTGTTCCCTCACGCCACAGGGAGGTACACACACACACGCACACAGACACAGCAGCGCAGCGCAGTCAGGTGTTCCCTCACGCCACAGGGAGGTACACGCACACACGCACACAGACACAGCAGCGCAGCGCAGTCAGGTGTTCCCTCACGCCACAGGGAGGTACACACACACACGCACACAGACACAGCAGCGCAGCGCAGTCAGGTGTTCCCTCACGCCACAGGGAGGTACACACACACACGCACACAGACACAGCAGCGCAGCGCAGTCAGGTGTTCCCTCACGCCACAGGGAGGTACACGCACACACGCACACAGACACAGCAGCGCAGCGCAGTCAGGTGTTCCCTCACGCCACAGGGAGGTACACGCACACACGCACACAGACACAGCAGCGCAGCGCAGTCAGGTGTTCCCTCACGCCACAGGGAGGTACACGCACACACGCACACAGACACAGCAGCGCAGCGCAGTCAGGTGTTCCCTCACGCCACAGGGAGGTACACACACACACGCACACAGACACAGCAGCGCAGCGCAGTCAGGTGTTCCCTCACGCCACAGGGAGGTACACACACACACGCACACAGACACAGCAGCGCAGCGCAGTCAGGTGTTCCCTCACGCCACAGGGAGGTACACGCACACACACACACAGACACAGCAGCGCAGCGCAGTCAAGTGTTCCCTCACGCCACAGGGAGGTACACACACACACGCACACAGACACAGCAGCGCAGCGCAGTCAGGTGTTCCCTCACGCCACAGGGAGGTACACACACACACGCACACAGACACAGCAGCGCAGCGCAGTCAGGTGTTCCCTCACGCCACAGGGAGGTACACGCACACACACACACAGACACAGCAGCGCAGCGCAGTCAAGTGTTCCCTCACGCCACAGGGAGGTACACACACACACGCACACAGACACAGCAGCGCAGCGCAGTCAGGTGTTCCCTCACGCCACAGGGAGGTACACACACACACGCACACAGACACAGCAGCGCAGCGCAGTCAGGTGTTCCCTCACGCCACAGGGAGGTACACACACACACGCACACAGACACAGCAGCGCAGCGCAGTCAGGTGTTCCCTCACGCCACAGGGAGGTACACGCACACACACACACAGACACAGCAGCGCAGCGCAGTCAAGTGTTCCCTCACGCCACAGGGAGGTACACACACACACGCACACAGACACAGCAGCGCAGCGCAGTCAGGTGTTCCCTCACGCCACAGGGAGGTACACACACACACGCACACAGACACAGCAGCGCAGCGCAGTCAGGTGTTCCCTCACGCCACAGGGAGGTACTAGGGGTGGGCGATATGACCTAAAATTAATATCACGGTATTTTTCATCTTTTGAACGGTGACGGTATAATATCACGGTATAACTTTTTTTTGGTACATTTTGGGAGGAGTAGCCTGTCCTGTCTCTCTTTAGTATGTGAATAAAGTTAATATTTTTATAATATAATAAGTAAATGGTAGGTATCCTTATCAAAAAGAGACATGGGAGAGTATTATGCATTCTCAACATTTATTTTGCAAAAAACCTAAAGATCTTACTTAACAGTGTACAACAAAACAAAAATTAGCAGTGTAATAACTAGGGCTGTTTTCGACTAAGGATTTTCATAGTCGAATCTGATTCGTTAGATTTTGCCGTAGTCGATTGATAGTCGAACCTTTTTTTTTTTTTTTTTTTTTTTAGATAGCAGCTAGATTTTTTCCATTTCAAACAAAAGAGCTAAAACACATATATCACACATATATTATAATATTTCATAAACATGAGGAGCAATATGAGAGAGAAATTTGGTGATCGTTGTTTAGGTACATTAAACCACGTAAAGCTTTTTAACGCACATGAGAACCGCGTGGAGTCAACTCGCACATGAGAACCGCGTGGAGTCAACTCACAGCCGCTCCGCAGCCCTGCTGAAAATGTGAAGCAGAAACGCTTAATATCAGATAACGTCCATAATAATTGGACTCCGGGTTCGATTTTTTTTTTTACCATTTTCAGTGGTTATGAGGAGCAATATGAGAGGGAAATTTGGTAATCGTTGTTTACATTAAACCACGTAAAGCTTTTTAACGCACATGAGAACCGTGTGGAGTCAACCCACAGCCGCTCCGCAGCCCTGCTGAAAATGTGAAGCAGATTTTTGAATACATTTTTATTTATTTACATTAGTAAGCTACAGGACATCGTCTTTCAAAACATGACCTGCGCGAAAGCGAAAAAATAAATAAAAATGTACCCAGCCCTTCTGAAAATGCGAATGCGTCTCTGTCCCCAGCACATTTCAAACCAAAGGTTTGAGGTTCATAGTCGAATCAGACCTCTCCGAATCGAATCGTCGAATCCTCGACTATTAGAAGTCAGCCCTATTATTTAGAATTAGATATTATTGATGTAAATGCAGCCGTTCAAGGAACATAATTGATTTATTACGGTATTGACGGTATTAGAAAATCCATGTCGTGGCGCAATGTCACACCGGTGATGACTATGACACCGGTGTACCGCCCACCCCTAGGAGGTACACACACACACGCACACAGACACAGCAGCGCAGCGCAGTCAAGTGTTCCCTCACGCCACAGGGAGGTACACGCACACACAGACACAGACACAGCAGCGCAGCGCAGTCAAGTGTTCCCTCACGCCACAGGGAGGTACACACACACACGCACACAGACACAGCAGCGCAGCGCAGTCAAGTGTTCCCTCACGCCACAGGGAGGTACACGCACACACAGACACAGACACAGCAGCGCAGCGCAGTCAAGTGTTCCCTCACGCCACAGGGAGGTACACACACACACAGACACAGACACAGCAGCGCAGCGCAGTCAAGTGTTCCCTCACGCCACAGGGAGGTACACGCACACACAGACACAGCAGCGCAGCGCAGTCAGGTGTTCCCTCACGCCACAGGGAGGTACACGCACACACAGACACAGACACAGCAGCGCAGCGCAGTCAAGTGTTCCCTCACACCACAGGGAGGTACACACACACACAGACACAGCAGCGCAGCGCAGTCAAGTGTTCCCTCACACCACAGGGAGGTACACACACACACAGACACAGCAGCGCAGCGCAGTCAGGTGTTCCCTCACGCCACAGGGAGGTACACGCACACACAGACACAGCAGCGCAGCGCAGTCAAGTGTTCCCTCACACCACAGGGAGGTACACACACACACAGACACAGCAGCGCAGCGCAGTCAGGTGTTCCCTCACGCCACAGGGAGGTACACGCACACACAGACACAGCAGCGCAGCGCAGTCAAGTGTTCCCTCACACCACAGGGAGGTACACGCACACACAGACACAGCAGCGCAGCGCAGTCAAGTGTTCCCTCACGCCACAGGGAGGTACACGCACACACAGACACAGACACAGCAGCGCAGCGCAGTCAGGTGTTCCCTCACGCCACAGGGAGGTACACGCACACACAGACACAGCAGCGCAGCGCAGTCAGGTGTTCCCTCACGCCACAGGGAGGTACACACACACACGCACACAGACACAGCAGCGCAGCGCAGTCAGGTGTTCCCTCACGCCACAGGGAGGTACACGCACACACAGACACAGACACAGCAGCGCAGCGCAGTCAGGTGTTCCCTCACGCCACAGGGAGGTACACGCACACACAGACACAGCAGCGCAGCGCAGTCAAGTGTTCCCTCACGCCACAGGGAGGTACACGCACACACAGACACAGACACAGCAGCGCAGCGCAGTCAGGTGTTCCCTCACGCCACAGGGAGGTACACGCACACACAGACACAGACACAGCAGCGCAGCGCAGTCAAGTGTTCCCTCACGCCACAGGGAGGTACACGCACACACAGACACAGACACAGCAGCGCAGCGCAGTCAGGTGTTCCCTCACGCCACAGGGAGGTACACGCACACACAGACACAGCAGCGCAGCGCAGTCAGGTGTTCCCTCACGCCACAGGGAGGTACACGCACACACAGACACAGACACAGCAGCGCAGCGCAGTCAGGTGTTCCCTCACGCCACAGGGAGGTACACGCACACACAGACACAGCAGCGCAGCGCAGTCAAGTGTTCCCTCACGCCACAGGGAGGTACACGCACACACAGACACAGACACAGCAGCGCAGCGCAGTCAGGTGTTCCCTCACGCCACAGGGAGGTACACGCACACACAGACACAGACACAGCAGCGCAGCGCAGTCAAGTGTTCCCTCACACCACAGGGAGGTACACACACACACAGACACAGCAGCGCAGCGCAGTCAAGTGTTCCCTCACGCCACAGGGAGGTACACGCACACACAGACACAGACACAGCAGCGCAGCGCAGTCAGGTGTTCCCTCACGCCACAGGGAGGTACACGCACACACAGACACAGCAGCGCAGCGCAGTCAGGTGTTCCCTCACGCCACAGGGAGGTACACACACACACGCACACAGACACAGCAGCGCAGCGCAGTCAGGTGTTCCCTCACGCCACAGGGAGGTACACGCACACACGCACACAGACACAGCAGCGCAGCGCAGTCAGGTGTTCCCTCACGCCACAGGGAGGTACACGCACACACAGACACAGACACAGCAGCGCAGCGCAGTCAAGTGTTCCCTCACGCCACAGGGAGGTACACGCACACACAGACACAGACACAGCAGCGCAGCGCAGTCAGGTGTTCCCTCACGCCACAGGGAGGTACACACACACACAGACACAGCAGCGCAGCGCAGTCAGGTGTTCCCTCACGCCACAGGGAGGTACACACACACACGCACACAGACACAGCAGCGCAGCGCAGTCAGGTGTTCCCTCACGCCACAGGGAGGTACACGCACACACGCACACAGACACAGCAGCGCAGCGCAGTCAGGTGTTCCCTCACGCCACAGGGAGGTACACACACACACAGACACAGCAGCGCAGCGCAGTCAAGTGTTCCCTCACGCCACAGGGAGGTACACACACACACACACACAGACACAGCAGCGCAGCGCAGTCAGGTGTTCCCTCACGCCACAGGGAGGTACACACACACACAGACACAGACACAGCAGCGCAGCGCAGTCAAGTGTTCCCTCACGCCACAGGGAGGTACACGCACACACACACACACACACACGCACATGAACACATGCGTGTTGATCGAGCCTGATCTTGTTTTCAGCGAAGGACTGTGATCTGGAGAAGATCCACCTGGATGAGAAGAGTTTCCGCTGGCTCCACAACGAGGACCGAATGGCCGTGGAGAAACTCTCTGACGGGATCCGCAAGTTTGCTGCCGACGCCGTTAAACTGGAGGCCATGATCAAGGTGCAAAAAACACACTTTCATCCGCTTTCTCCACGGTTTTCCTTTATTTGAGTCTGGGAGTGTTTCTGTTTGTCATCTTTAAAGTAGCAACATTTGCAGAATACAGAAATAATGCATGTTTGTGTTTGTGAATGCTTTCATGACTGTTGGCAGTCTGTTATCTGGTTATATTATGAGATTTTTCAACCCATTGATGAGGAACCGTATTAAACATGAATGTTTACATGTTATTCAGGTGATGTGGGCCTCAGCTTAAGCAACATAATTTTTTTCCTGTTTGTTTCAGGAGAGGATGTTTAATGTGAAGAACGGAAAGTAGTGAAGAGAGAGACGCTTTAGAGGACCAATCCCTTCACTCCCAATCTGACCTCTGATTGGCCGGTTCGCTGTACTCTTGGTTGTGACCGACTGTCAGCCTGCAGTCTTAAGAATTACTACAGCCTACTGTTTATAAGCCATGCACATTTTAATAGAATTGATACTGATACTAATGGAGTGCTCAGATTAAACTAAACCCAGACTAACTCCCAGCAGAGATGGTGCTTTTACTGTAGGACCAATGGCTTTGAAGTTGGCTGTAGCTTCAATAGTTTGTAAACCACTAGCTCTATTCATTTCTATAAAATTCACATGGGAATGTGCATCAGTATTTTCTATCCAGCCACCCATTCGTTCTGATGATGAACAATGTTGATCTTGTATCTGTCATTAAAACATCTTTCCTCATTGAAGTGCTTCATTCCAGTTTGCTGAAAGCTTATGTAAGGTTTTTTTCTCTCTCTTTTTTAATTTGTTGGAGTCAAATGGCCTCAATCAGGTCTCTTTAACTGACTTCAGCACAAGGGTTAGAGTGTAAATAGATTTGTAGACCACAAGGCCAGTTTATAAGAGTGTGTTTTCAGATATGGTCTTGTTATAGGAAATAAATCCTCGGCCAAGTTGGATCATGTTTGCTTTCACAACCAATCACATTATAGTCTTGACATCATTGAATTTCTGTCAGAGTTGTACAACAGTCAAATACTTTGATTTTGGTTGAAACCAGTCCTGTTACCCTTAGTTTGTTTAACTAGTTTCATGGTAAGAGTCCTCAGTAACATTTAGAAACATAAATAGCATAATTATTCTTAGGGAGTAAATTAAACATCACTTTAGTTTGTAGGAACTGCAACATAAAATATGGTTTGGATTGGAAGAAGTTTGTAATCCAGTGTCTCGGGACGTATGAGGCGAAACACCTGCACGGATCACAGGACACACACACACACACTCACTCACACACACACTAGTCTCACACACTCTTGCAAGCATTAGCTGTATGTCTTTGGGTTGTGAGGAATGACAATATGCAATTTGATTCAAGTTAAAAGCTTCATGCAGATGGTAATTATAACAGGGTTCCCGCGGTGTCTTAAAAAGTCTTAAATTCTGAACTTTAAATTTAAGGCCTTAAAACGTCTTAAAAACAGCCAGATTTTCATCCGCGGTCTTAAATTTCATTTAGTCAGGTCTTAAAGATTTTACCCTCGTTCATTTCCAGAAACGCTGGCCGCAGAAAGTTATTACAAAGTAGCAAAAAAGTATCGGAGTCGCTCGCCAAGAGGCCGTTCACATATCGCGTCTTTTTCAAGCTCAAGTTCATTAAAATGTAGGCGCGCGGACGGCGCGGTGAGCGCGCTTATAATTGAAGCAACGCGCTCGTTTTTTTCCAGGCGCAGCGACATGAAGAAAGACATGAAGGATGCGGGTGCACCCAAACACTACGGGTGTTTTTCTCTTCTCCGTAAATAATCTTGTAACAGAGCTACAGCAAGTGTTTTTCGGCGGTGGAAATCCATTAGCCACTAAAACTGTTTTGTTATTGTGGAGAGCGCAGTGCATGGTTGCATAGCAACGACAGACGCCACGGGAAAATCGGACCGAATTTTACTATTAATAATAAAAGATAAGCTAAACTGTATTGTAAATGTCAGTAAATCATTTTTTATAAAAAGAATGAGTCAAAAAAGATAAATTAAAGTCTGAAATATGTGAGGTTTATCTTTTTATAAAAACCTTTTTTGTCAACTTTATTTGAACTTGTACATGTTAGTATATCACATGTTGCAAGACACTTATAAAATCTGGCTATCATTTTTAATCGTATTATTGTAATGTTTATGTTAGTGCGTATTGATGCTGATTTTATTTGTTATTTGCTGTTTTTTCGACATAAAACTTGGTGAATTGATTTCATTGTGTAGTATTAGTACTTTTTGAACAGGATTCTGTGATAACAGTGGTAATTTTTGGCACTATAATAATTAAATGAAATGTTCATGAATGCCATTTCATCTCTAGTTATGATCAACTATGATCAACTAAAATCAACTAATTATGTGTTTTTTACAGTAGGCCTATAATATGCAAAGTACAATTTTCTATAAAAAAATGATATCTGATTCTGTTCTTTTCTCTGACACGCGTTGTTGGGTCTGGAAGGTTACTAATGTGATTGCTTTATCTGTAAATTAAGTTAATGCTTTTTCAGTTACTGAATTCATTGAAATAAAATGAATTCTCTGATTTGAATATTTTTTTGGCAATGCGTCGTGTAGGTCTTAAATTTCAATCTTTATGGTCTTATAATGTCTTAAAAAGGTCTTAAATTTGACTAACTGAAACCTGCAGGAACCCTGTTATAATATTACATAGTGTTTATAATACATGTTAATATATCAAATTATCTAAATTCAAAATTGTAATATTCAAACTCCTGGCATTTAGTGGGAGTCATATAAACCTAATAAAATAATTTAGTGCCACACAGCAGTGGTCAAAACAGAGTCAATAAACTATTCTATTGATTGCTCCTAATAGAGCTGTTGATTCCTATGGGAATTAAATCACAACCCAACCCTGGAGTCTGTCTAAAAACAAAAGGTCATTCGACACAGAATTTTCTTGAAGGACAAGAGGGGAAAACAACAGTTTTTGATCCAGAAGGTAATTAAATCTCTACCGCCCGTAAATGCTGAAATCATGTCGTTAAAGACATAAATGCTACAGAAAACACCTAGCAACTTTAAACTCAGAGAAGTAGTCTAGGACACTTATAAGAAATAGCATGGTGTGTGTCCAGGTTAGTGTGACAGAAACGGGCTGATCTGAAACATGAGCTCTAATATGATCTGTGTTGCTCAACAAGAGGCGAAGAACAAACGGCTTCACGGCTGGTAAATGTTTTTTCCTCATACATGTTCTCAGTGTACTGGCCATAAGCAGGCCTGATTTGTGTGTCTCTACAAGAATTAATGAGGATATTTGATTGTTTTTTTTCATGTTGAGCTTTATTAAACACACAGTCTGTTCCTGGCATTCACACTCCTTGACACGTAATCATTTAACAATAGACCGAAATACCTTAACAATTCTCACCAAGCCAGTTTGGCCTCCTTTCTTACAACATTACACTAACTTGTTGATGCTAGGAAACAAGATATTTCACACAGGAGTTCTGGACGTTGTCTAATCTACCCAGATTTTCCCAGTTACTGATAAATCAGTGGAGGGAATCTTTCTGGAGGCATCGGGACATCAGGAGGCTTTTGGTACGTCTGATTCTTTCACAATCATGCCAGAGATTTGTCTTAGAGGGACGTAGACAGGCAAACTGGGACAGTTTTTGCCATTGAAATGACCCCTGAATTTGAAAATAAAAATAACACCTTTGAACAAGCTGTTGTGAAATTTAAAGAAACATTTAGGGTTTATCATGATAATAAGACAAAATTCCATAGAGTATGTTCATAGACAAATCACTATGGACTGACTTAGTATCCTAAGTTTACAAAGATTATTCTCAATGGTTCACATGTTGATCACGGCGTGTCTAGCGATGGCTTGTGCCGTGATGAAGGCCAGTCTGTGGATCGTCTGCATGCTTCCACTGCCTCACGTCACTGCCGGATCCATCATCAGCGCAGCGGTCAATGTTGAGTTGCTTGATCAGGACAGATCAGAACAGGTGAGATTCATTCATTACAACAACCATTTCAATCTTTCTTCTGTAAGAGACGACTTGTCCCATGTGTCAAGATTTAAAGCCTCTGATTCAGGCCTCATTTATTTCCTCTCTTTATGGTTCACTATGGAATGTGAGTGGAGTGCTATATGTAAAATCTATGATAATATCTGAATTTTAGTTTTTACGACATGCGAGAAGACATTATGAAGTTTGGCAACATGGCGGCTAAAGATCAGGCGTCTGGCAGGCGCTGCGTGTGGTTCATAAAGCCTCCTATTCTCTCATCAGAATCGACAACAAAATGCAATCTCTCAGTAAAACCCTTTCTATTAAATTGGACTGTAATGTTGTATATTTTAACAATATCGGTAGTATCATTGTGACATTGATATATTAAAGAAAGCAACGATGGTGTTTTCCAACACGCATTGTACTAAATAATGGGAATGTAAAGTCAGCTTGTAGTAATGAAAAGGCTTCAATCAACACATTTTTTCTAACTTTGAATCAGGCTAAAATTGTCTGGGATACACGATGTAAAATGAAAGGATTGTTTGGCGGACATTTAAACATCCGGAGTATGACTCCTAAACGCGAACAACTTGAACATTTACTTTGTAATTCCAATATTGACTAGGATTCTCTAGGATTCTCTAGGATTATCAGAAACTTGGTTAAATTGTTCCTCCTCAGAGTCAGTAGTAAATATGCCTGGATATAATGTTTTTAGAAAAGATGGGAGCAGGGCAGGGGTGGAGGGGTTTTACTGTATGTATAATCACTTTAAAATTTAATCAAATTGAATGGCCAAGTTGGTCTTGAGTGTGTGGATATCTCACTTTCTGCCGAAATGTCTTTTATTTTAATTTGTAGGCCTATCGTAAACCTTCAGCAAAGCTGGATTTTTATGACAAATTGAAACAACTTCTTAACCACTGTGATTTGATGAAGGAAGTAATTATCATGGGAGATTTTAATATTAATTGGAATGAAAGGAAGGAAAGAAACTATTTAAAACCAATAGAACAGCCTACTCGAATAACCGCTCATTCTAAAACTAGATCTTATTGTTTACAAATAAACCTGAAAGAAAACTTTTCAATAAAACTAACAAAGCAACGCCTTTTAAATTCATGTAAAACCACTGCTTATCGTGATATAGTCCCTAAAAATCAGCAACAAAATCTTGAAATAGCTTTAAAAGAGATGGATTTGAGTGAAGTCCTGTGAGTTGAGTGAAGTGTTTGAGTTGTTTACTAGAAGGGGATGGATAACAAAAGGGAACACGTTGTCCTGGGTTAACAATGAATGTAGGACATCGATGAAGGATAGAGATCAGCTCCTTAAAAAAAATCACTGAATTCTGGTCTTTTAACTGATCGATATAAATACACTTCTGTGAGGAATAAAGTAATACAGACTTTATGAAAGGCTAAAGCCAGTTTTTTTATGAACATTATTGAGGGGTCAAAGGGGGATGGGAAAAAATCTGGCAAACCATTAATAAATGAGCAGGAAAACAAAAGAACATTGATAAAAGTTTTGAACTTAAAATTAACAACATTTTAGTAAATGATTCTTTAACTATAGCCACTCATTTTAATGCACATTTTATGAGTTCAGTTGATGAATTAACCCAGCTTTTTACCATCAAAGACAATAGTAATGCAGATGATGTAGTAATTTTTACCCATGCTAAGAATTCTGAAACAGCCTTGATTACTTTGACCAATACAGGACTGGCTTACCAGGACAGGGTTAGTATTGAACACAAAAGAACTGTGTGTATGATGTTTAGTAGAAGTTAGTAGAGTTGGCACATTCAGATGTGTTTCTGAGGGGGGAGGAGCTTGAAGTTGTTAAAGAGTTTATGTTTAATGGGGTTACTTTGCCATGTAAAAAAGTTGTCTAATATTGTCAAATTTAATTTAAAGAATTTTAAGTACATTAGGCCATTCTTGACAGTTGGCGCTGCAAGGTTGTATTTATATTCAATGATTTTTTCACATATCCAGTATTGTTTCAATATTTGGTCATTCACAGGTGACACAACACTAAAGTTTATAGAAACACTGTATAAGAAGGCGATAAAAGCATTGGATAAAAAACACCTCTCATTTCATCACTGTAAAATGATTAAAAAAAAGCATAATTTATTGAGTTTTGAAAATGTAAAAAAGTTCAATTATGCATGTTTCATTTATAAGGTCTGGCATGGGCTTGTTGAAAGAATTGATAAAACAGAGGACAGATTGTGGTATTGGTACCTGTCATTAGAGGAGATTGTGAAGTATCATATAGGCGAACATCTTTTGGTCAGAAAGTATTATCTGTGATCGGGAGCAAATATTATAATAGTTTGCCACAGTCAATAAGACAATGTTCTACTTATCACACTTTTAAAGAGCAACTAAAGAAGTGGCTTATGACAAATCAGGTGTGTAAACATTTTTCTTTGCAATTTTATTAATGTGTTTTGGGTATTGTTTTTTTGTAGTGTTGTGTGCTGAGTATGAGTTTTTGTGTGTACCTGCCTAGGGACTGCGGACGTGAATTAGCAATGTTGCTATAATCCGGCTTGTTTACGTTGTGTATTTTGTGCAAATGTTCATTAACATGCTTTGTCCTTATCAAATAAAAACACACTGAAACTGAAGTGTTACTCGATGTACAAAAAGCAATCAAAAACTGCATGCTTTCACTATGATGTACCCTTCTGGAAGGCAGTAAGAATTCAAGGTAAAAGAAAAATCCACTGGATGATTTCCCCTCTTATTTATCACATTTGCATGATTTCCCAGAATATCGGCTATGTCTCTGAGGCAAAACAGGGGTGTTTCGGTACTGTTGGAACAAATCTGTTGACTCACTCCTGAAGACAGTGACTAACGCCTCCTAAAAGCTATTTTAATTTTAGTTTCATATTTAAAGTATCAGTTTTTTTAAACATCATTTTATATTTCTGTATTCACATTTTTATACAAACATTCATCTTATAGCGTTATTGATGCATTAAATAAAGTATATGAAAAACACTTTAGATGCAAGTTTGGTTTTCAGAGTTCACCATGAAAACCAAAATATTGTTGGCATACAGGGTAATCTTATGTTGGTTATTTGCTACCGTTAACCCACAAATATTAATATTTGTTCTTATAGCTTCTGCCAACGGTTGGAGTAAAAGACTCTGAAGACTCCTCTCCCAACCTTGAGTGTAGAGGAGCGACAGGCATTAGTGAGCGCGGCAGAAAGAGCTTCATTAAACAATAGCTTGACACATTTTTTTGAGTAATACTGTTTTTATTGCATTTTCTTAAACACTTACACAACAAGGTACATCACATGTCTGTAACATCACATATAATGTACAAAAAAAAAAAAAAAAAAAACACACCGGGGCTCATATTACATGAAAAGTGCAATAGCACAAACCAACATTGGATAATAAAGTATGTACTTTGGAAGTCAGAGTTAACAATACACTGCAATCAGTAATAGCCACAGATAAGAGAAATAAAATAAAATAAAATAGGGTTAGTGCAAATTAAAATATATTTTCGAATGAATGTAATACCTAATCAAGCATTTTGTTCCTCCTCTATTATATTGTTCATATCCCCTTGCTCAATAAATAACAAAAAGGGACTCCAAATCCTCTTAAATTGGTCTTCTTTACCCTTAAGAATATATGTTATGTTTTACACTGCAATGCATGAAGATATTTCTCTTAACCATCGAGTTATAGTAGGCCTTTCTATCTTTTTCCAATAAATGGCGATGAGCCGTTTGGCATGTAGAATACACATGTCTACCAATACTTGAGTGTCCTTTTTAATTTTCCAGTTATCTGGATGAATACCAATAATGAAAAGCCCAGGATCCAGTGGCAATCTCACTGAGACTATATGCCATATCATATTATTAATTTCTTTCCAAAACTCTTTTATTTTATCACATTCCCACATACAATGAATTAATGTGCCTTTTGCACTGTTACATTTAAAACAAGTATCTGGTATGTTGCTATAAATTTTGTTTAGTTTTACCGGAGTTATATAAGTACGCATAAGCCAATTGTACTGTAACCGTTTTAGTCTACTGTTAACTGTCTGTGTTTGAGCTTTTGCACATGTTTGCTCCCATTTTTCCTTATCTATCTTCAATCCAAGGTCTTGTTCCCACATGGCTAATCTGGATGTAGATGACTCCTGAGAACCTAGCAATAACATGCTGTATAAACAAGATATGTGTCCTCCACCAAGGCTTGGTTTAGACACACATCTCTCCAGATTAGTTAGCTCTGGCTCAGCGAGTCCTTGTCCCCGGGCAGTACGTATAAAATTCCTAATTTGCAAATATTTATAATAATGTTTTTTAGGGATTTGGAACTTATCAGTAATATCAGTAAATGACATTAGAACGCCATCTTTGTATAAATCTTTAACTTTCCACAGACCATTCTGAGCCCAGAGTCGAAAGCCTAAATCCTTTTGACCAGGTACAAAATGATCATTCCCCCATATTGGGCTAAATACAGATAGAGACTCTTTTTCCTTTAGATGAATTCGTACTTTCCCCCAGACATTAATCATGTTCAGTACTATTGGATTAAATGATATTCCACTCAAATTTTTCTGTAATACTTTTATATTGGCTGAATAAATATACAAGTTAAAAGGAATCTTCGATTTCACAAATAAATTTTCTATTTCTAGCCATTTAGGAGGAGCACTTGCTGAAAAATGAAACATTATGGCTCTTAACTGGGATGCCCAATAGTATGCTTGAATATTTGGGAGTTTCAATCCTCCCCTATCGTATGGTAGGTAAACCAAAGATGTCCGGACTCTTGGGTGTTTATTATTCCAAATAAACTGGATAAACATTCTTCGTAGAGTGGTGAAAAATGAGGTAGTGGGGGGCAAAGGGATATTTTGGAAATAATAAATTATTTTGGGTAGTGTATTCATCTTTAATATATTAATGCGACCGATTAATGAGATTGGTAAACCTGACCATCTATCTACAGACTTAGTAATTGAATTTGTTAGGGCATTGAAGTTCAGTGAGGTTATTTTTTCTATATCTGCCACAATCTGGAGTCCTAAGTATGTAAATGAATCTGTAACGTTAAGACTGGAAGTTAAGTATGATAATTTTGACTTTTACTCTTGATTAAGAAATAAAATAGAGGATTTAGACTGATTTATCTTATAGCCAGAAAATTTCCCGAACCTTTTTATGAGACTGAGTAAAGCTGGAATAGATTGGCTGAGCTCTGTAAGAAATAATAAAACATCATCTGCATATAGGGATATGCAGTGTGTTATTAAGCCGATCCTAATTCCACTAATGTTGCTTTCATCCCGTACTGCAATAGCAAATGGTTCAATTACCAAGAGAAACAAAAGTGGTGACAGAGGACATCCCTGCCGGGTGCCTCTATTTACTTTGAAAGGCCTTGAAATTATTCCATTGGTCAGAACCTCTGCTGTAGGGTGTGTATACAATAACTTAATCCATGAGCAAAAAACTTCCCCAAAACCAAACCTTTGTAGAACCTCCCAGAGGAAAGGCCACTCCACCCTATCAAAGGCCTTCTCTGCGTCTAAAGATAAAATTGCTGTATCTGGAGAACCCTTTTTATGATGTAAAATATGAAACAACATCCGTACATTGTGAAATCCCTGACGGCCTTTCACAAATCCATTCTGATCACGGTCCACTATATTTGGTAAGACATTTTCTAGTCTTTTTGCCAATATCTTACTAAGTATCTTTGTATCAGAGTTTAGTAATGAAATTGGACGATAGGATTCACACTTTGTTTTTAATTTGTTGGGTTTAAGAAGGAGCATGATCAGTGCAAGCGTGACACATTTTAATAAATTGACGTTTTAACCACATTGAAATTTTAAAGGGTCTTAGAGTTTTACGTGCCGGATATGATAGCGGAGGGTTATAGATAGGGTTAAAGTGCCGTGTCTCTGCCTGCAGGTCAGGGCTCATTACAGTCTGGTGTCCACTTTGCCCTGTCCAGCCCTGGATGAAGTGTGTAATGAAGTGAACTGCCTCGATCAGCTCAGCTCTTCTCCTGTGAAAGGAGCTTTTCCTTCTCCCGGCTGGTGCCTCCGTCAGTGGCAGAAAACCATCCCTCAAAACTACACCTCTACTTTTCAGCTTGGGTTTGTGATTACAGACTGTCCAAGTAAATGACCTGTGGAGTGAATAAAATATAATATGTTGTGTTCACTCTTCAGATATGATGGAGCCGTGTCACTGTATTCAAGAGCAGACCTGTCTGTCAGACCGGACACTAACCGTATTAACCAGCCTCCATATGTGGCGCTGCCTCCTCCAGTCAGGTAAAGCCCTGCAAACACACTTCAGAAATGCACATAGAAAACATACTGTATGTTTGAAACATGTATCTCTGTATACCAGGTTAACAGCTGGTTGTCCTCAGGAAATCCCGGTAAATGTGATGGATTTGGATGGAGATGAGATTCGCTGTCATTATGAGGAGAATGGCCTTGGTGAATTTATGCGCCTTAATGAAGTCAGTCATCTTTACCTTTGAATATTCAGTTCAATTAAAGTGTTTTTTTAATTTGCAAGTTATTATATTGTTTCTTCCAAACACCCATGTGTTTTAACCCTGAAAGGAGACGTGTACACTATTGTACGAAGGCGGAGGGTATTTGGGTCAGTATTCAATACAGATCATGGTGGAGGATTTTCCTTCGTCTGTGAAGAACCAGATTCACAACGAGGCAAAGCCTTTCTCCACTGTATCTGTGCATCTCTTAATAACAGGTTAGCATTTCATCTCAGTCTTCACAATGAACTAATGAATTACAGTACTATTTTTTGAAGCCTTCAAAATAAACACATTCAACAACATCATTACTGAAAAATATCAGTGCTATGGGCCAAAATACTGCATATATACAGTATACCAATCAAGTTTTTTATAATAATAGTACAAAATAATAGAAGGTATGAAATAATTCCTTTGCTTCCATAACACAAATGAAGTATTGATATTGAAAATCGATAGAAATTTAATATATTCAAATTTATGTCAAATCAAAATTTTAGAGTATTTTCCTAGATTCCAGCTCTGAACACTTTCCTCTCAACCATCTTCATTAATCAGCACTGAAGATGTTCCTATGTATGCCTACACTTGCATTACAGCTTAAGCCTTAAGGATCAGAAGGTTTTTACATGTAAAATATATAGATAATAGACATTAGATAATATAGTTAGATTTGTGTATGTACACAAGCATAAACTTTTCTGCTCACCAGCCACTGTGCCTAGAGGTTTTCCAAAGTTACGAGCCACTCAGCATTATCACTGGCCACAATTTAGACATCGATACCATAGGGAAAAACTGCCATATAGATCTTTTTAATATTATCTCATAATTTGGCATCCGGCTGCTGTCATTTTAAGGCCTGACGCATTATACTGTATTATATGAACTTTGGGTGTGAGCACATGAGTAATGAGTAATAATAATAATAATTCGTTACATTTATATAGCGCTTTTTCTGAGACCTCAAAGCGCTTTACATAGATGGGGGAATCTCCTCAACCACCACCAATGTGCAGCATCCACGACGGCAGCCATATTGCGCCAGAACGCCCACCACACACCAGCTTACTGGTGGAGAGGAGACAGTGATGAAGCCAATCAGTATATGGGGATGATTAGGAGGCCATGATGGACAGAGGCCAAGGGGCAGATTTGGCCAGGATGCCGGGGTTACACCCCTACTCTTTTTCGAAGGACATCCTGGGATTTTTAATGACCACAGAGAGTCAGGACCTCGGTTTTACGTCTCATCCGAAGGACGGTGCTCTTTTGGCAGTATAGTGTCCCCGTCACTATACTGGGGCATTAGGACCCACACAGCACCCCCTGCTGGCCTCACTAACACCTCTTCCAGCAGCAACCTGGTTTTCTCAGGAGGTCTCCCATCCAGGTACTAACCAGACTCAGCCCTGCTTAGCTTCAGTGGGCAACCAGTCTTGGGCTACAGGGTGATATGGCTGCTGGCAATTAACTGCGGGATTGAGTAATATTATTGCTCAATCCGTGCAATCCCACGCTGAAATTCAAGCCCTATAACACCAACAATATTCATCCGGACCAAATGAAAGGAGTGAGTGAGGGAACGCAGGTTGGTGTGTCACTCGCTGTCAGAGAGATTAGAGAGCGAGAACACACAGCTAGTATAGTGTATCCTGCGGAAGAGTTTCAGATATTTCTGTATCGATATGTATCGAAAAATCTATATTTTTGACAACACCACACGGCACTTAGTCTATTATTTCAGATGCCTTTTTAAAAGACTACAATTTTAAAATGTATATTATATAAAATAAAAAAATTCAAGTGGCTAGTAGGAGTGACTGTTAATGTCAAGCCCTGTACACAAGTAAGAAGACAGATAAGATAGGGCTGAACCATGCACATTTGTAGGCAGTTTTACTGTGTGTTACTATAGATTTCTTGGTTATGTGTTATTGCAGTTGAAGGGGGAGCCGACTGCTCCACTGTGCCCGAGTTCACAGGAGTTAGTCCAGCAGGGGGCGCTGTGATCCACGTCCTGCCCTTTGGAGAAGTCCATCTCATTATTACTGTGGACTCAAGGTACGCAGACAGGGACAGTTATATTTGGACATATCTAAAGTCCTTGAGTCGTTTCATGCTCAAATCAATTTACCGAAAATACAAATTTCATTAGAAAGGAATGTCATTCTTATTTCAAATGCTTAGCCAAAAATGAAAATTCAGTCATTTACTCGACCTCCTGTTGTCCAAACCTGTATGAATATCTTTCTTCTGCAGAACACAAAAACATCAAAAGACATTTTGAAGTACAGTTGGAGTGCAACCAAGAGGTCTTCTTGAATTGCCCTTCTTTCTTAAACCAGACATCTATAAATTCATTCTTAAAAAAGAAAATCCTGATCCAGTAAAATTAGTCTGACATGACAAAAAAATGTCACCTGACTGGACCCTAATGTAAATGTCAGTGATATCTGCACAGATGTGCTGCTGTCTAGGACGAGTGCTTAATCTTCTGCAGTCAAAATACTCTTAATAATTTGGCCGGTCTCAGAAACAGCCATCAATGTGCCCTGTGGACCTGGGAACTTCTGGTCCTCTGGTTCAGGTCTGTCTCTGTAGCCTCACATATTCATCAAATATGTCAGAGTGGCACCATTTCAATACATTACTTTCCTAGTCATGGTGCTCAACTGCACTCGCAGCAAAACTTATTGGCCACTGACTTCCACACGCCTCTGCACTTGCTGTGATAGATGTCCTCTATGGATAAACCTCCTATTCAAGCTCATCAGTGCTGTCTCTGTCCAGCCATGATCCAGGCTAGATTTATTTTTCAGTGGAAGACACTGTCAGGTAACAGCGTCTTCACTCGGAATCCCTTTAGATCTCGTTGCACTTTGCAAAGATGGAATTTCCTACCTTTCCCCTACATTTTACAGATCATTTCACTCCTTCCAGAATGAACACTTTTGTGTATCAATGCCTGTACACTAGACATTGTAGTGTGTAGTTATTTATTTTTGCAATGCTGTTTGGTGAAGCCAGAAATGTCACAGGTCTAATTGATTATATGTACGTATAATTAGTACTGTTATGAGTAAAGGGAGAGAAGCTTGAAGATAGTTTCAAGCACCATGATAATTCTTTTGTCATTGTATCAGTTGATTTTATTTTAATTTAGTTTTTGTCATTGCAGTGTGTCTGAAATTGCTGTGATTGGCCCACCGGGCCTCTTCATCTCCCCAGTGGAAACAGGCAGGAGTTCCCAGAGCTCCGTCACACTGTCCTGGGTCAGAGGTCCTAATCAGCTTGCTCATCTGCTGTCCATTTGTTTTGCTGCAAATACTCAGAGGTAGCAAGGAGCTCACGGAGTCAACCTGAATACTTCATAAAACCAATTCACGTTAAAACTCTCTTCTGTTTGTTTCACAGCCTGCAGTCTCGCATCAGGTGTATATGGCTACAACAAAGTAAGGCTGATGTACTCCATGTTTTCCTAGTGGTATTTTAAAAAACTAGCGATAGGAGGTCATGCCTATAATCTTTATTAATCTCGTATCACTCTCTTTCAGCACAAACAGATCCTTTGCCTCCAGGAACAGGTAATAATTCATTTGTTTGCATGGCAGCACTGTAATATTCCACAATTGTTTCGGCCTGTACTGCTTAATGTGCAAGTCAAGTCAAGTCACCTTTATTTATATAGCGCTTTATTCAAGACAGACTCCAGTCGTTTTGTAGATACTGTACACCTCAGGTGTTGTAGTATTCCTTATCTAATACGTACAGTAACACTGACAGACATCCATAAGGAAATTGGCAACCAACTACACCTTCATTAAAGAGCACATGGACACTAAACTGTCACACAGCAGAAAACACTGGAATCAAAACATAATAGTGCACTGTCCTGCTTTTATCAGTGTATACATCACAATACACTACAGATGTGCTCTCTATTTCTGATTTCTGACAGATAAAAAATGTGACCTGCAGCAAATGATGTTCATTGTTTCCATAGTGGATTGATGATCTTTCTTAAATCTTTTTGCATTCTGGTTTTATTTTTTATTGATTCGTGTGCACGGCTTTCTTTCTGTAATCAAAAAATGCAACATTTTATTTGAACAGAACCAAAGACTAAAACCTGAACTCATCAAAATCTATGACACAAAAAACTGAAAACGTACCTATGCACGAGCAAATCTACCCATCTCATATGTATAAAACTGCATGACTTGTCAAAGCACAGGCCTGTCTTTGAAAGCGTCCACTCACTTGTTATAAGCCTGTCTCACTGTCACGTGTCAGTGTTTGTTTGAATTTTTAGTAGTCACGTCTTCCTTTGTTCTTTTCCCGCCACTCCTTTGTATCCATGGTTACTGTCATTTAGTTCAGCAGTATCACCTGTGTTTAGTTAATCATCATCATCTGTCTCACCTGTGTTCTGTTAATCAGTGTAATCTGTGTTTGTATTTAAGTTCTGCCCGTTCTTCGTACGTCGCTAACTCAGTTAGCTGGATTTGATTGTTGGTGATTTGGCATGATCTTGGATTGTTTGGTTCTTCGACGCTCATCCTGGACTTGCTATCATAGCAACATGTGCGCAAGCTTAAACCTGCTCGGGAGCTTATTTCATGTTAACAGGATTAGACTGGGGCTTTATAAGCGGAGCTGACACGGGAAGTCCAGTGCACTTTCTGAGATATATATATTTTTTCTCGTGACTCGTGAGTTAAGCATTTTTTTTTTTTTTTTTTTTTGGCTATCGCAATTTTTATATGAAGATCATGCAATCATGACCATGCCGATTACAGTATATGTCACTCAGGCTTCACTAACATGATTGGTACCATAGACTATAGGCTAGACCATAGACTGCCATCAAGGCCTCAATGAAGGGGATTATGTGAACAGAAAGGCGGTTCACAATGTAAATGTGCAGCCCAGTTACTATTGTGATTCTTAATATTCCAGATTAGTAATATTATATCAAATAAAAAAAAGGCAGTTGACTAAAATCTTCCATATCACAAATGTGAAAGCAAAATGGCCAGGATCTGTGCATGACTCAAGAATTTTCAGAGATTCACATTTATGCACATTTGTTACGTCCCTAAAATGGCTAAGGGCATGAGGGAACACAGCATAAAATAATATAGATAATTCCCGGATTAGTTAACCTGGTTAACGTGTTAAAGGTGCTGGTGCAAAAGGACACAAGGACTAAAATAGGGTTTGAATCATGAAAATGCTAATATTTATTTATAGCACCAACGTGCACAAAAGAAAGAGACAAATACCGTGCCCAGGGAGTAGGAACCTGAGCGTGGCTAAATTAAAGAAATAAACAAAACAAAACCCACAATCTACATAACTACATTCCCATCCCCACTAAACTACTACAACAAGAAAAAACAAAGTCGATGGCGCTCAGCACGCCTTACCTAATCTACACTACAAAAAAACCAAAACATACAATAGTAGCACCCGCTCCTTACCTGATGTATTAACACGGGTTTCCCTCGGTGTTGCATAAATGGAAGTCACGTGACATACTTTCCTACTCACTACTCCCTGGCCGGTTATAAAGCAATATACGGAAAAAAAACGTAAGGACTCAAGTTCAACGTAAACAAAAACAACCACTGAGAGAAAACAAACGATTAACTCAAAATATAAACGGTAGATAACAAAACACAAAAAACAAGGCACGCCACCGCGTGACCCAAAATGAAAGCCAACAAAGCTCCTTCTCTCTCTCCCGCTTCCAAGATGTCTTATCAATCACAAGTTCAGTATGGCGTACCACAGGGCTCAGTACTAGGACCGCTGCTGTTCACTCTGTACATGCTGCCATTAGGAGATATCATTAGGAAACATGGAATTAGCTTCCACTGTTATGCCGACGATACTCAGCTCTATATTTCTTCACGCCCTGACGAAACTTACCAATTCACTAAATTAACGGAATGCATAGCTGATATAAAAAATTGGATGACTCGTAATTTCCTACTTCTAAATTCTGAAAAAACAGAGATTCTAATTATTGGACAAAAAACTTCCTCACGTAATAACCTAGAATACTGTCTAACACTCGATGGCTGCTCTGTTAAGTCTTCGTCGTCGGTTAGGAACCTGGGTGTGCTCTTTGATACCAATCTTTCATTTGAAAGTCACGTGTCCAGTATCTGTAAAACCGCATTTTTCCATCTTAAAAATATATCTAAATTACGTCATATGCTCTCATTGACAAATGCGGAACAATTAGTCCATGCGTTCATGACCTCAAGGCTAGATTACTGTAATGCTCTACTGGGTGGTTGCCCTGCGCGCTTAATAAACAAACTACAGCTAGTTCAAAACGCAGCAGCTCGAGTTCTTACCAGAACCAGGAAGTATGACCATATTAGCCCGGTTCTGTCAAAACTGCACTGGCTCCCTATTAAACATCGCATCAATTTTAAAATATTGCTGATTACTTACAAAGCACTAAATGGTTTAGCTCCGCAGTACTTGAGTGAGCTCTTAACGCATTATAGTCCTTCACGTCTATTGCGATCTCAAAATTCCGGCCAGTTGATAATACCTAGAATATCTAAATCGACTGCTGGCGGTAGATCCTTTTCCTATTTAGCACCAAAACTTTGGAACAGCCTTCCTACCATTGTCCGGGAAGCAGACACACTCTGTCAGTTCAAATCTAGATTAAAGACACATCTCTTTGACAGAGCGTTCACATAATACATTATAGACTTCTATAATTCAATATTAGGCTGCATAGATTAGGTCAGCTGGAACCGGGAACACTTCCCATAAATCCTGATGTACTTGTTACATCATGAGAAGAATGGCATCTACGCTAATTTTAGTGTCTTTGTTTATCCCAAGGTTTTCCCGCAGCCTGCCGGATCCAGGCCGTTTCCAGATCTGATGAAGGACCTTCGCCTGGACCCGATGTCAACGCAGTGCTGAAGTGCCAACTAGTCTCTCCCTATGGAGGATCCCTTTCCCACTCTACAGATAACGCGTCGTCGGGAAAACTCAATTTGCGTATCTACCCCGAATTGATAAAATAAAATAAAATTCTGAATCAAAACTATAAGGAAACACCAGTAATTTGTTTAGGCTTGGTTTGTAGGGAATTCCAAACCTGCACACATATATTCAAACGCACATAACTATAGAACCCGTTCTTAATGCGCATCTGAACGCCATCAGCGTTTCTCACAGGTTCGCGTTTAAAGTCTGTGTAGAGAGAATGGTGTCGTCTTGGCGGCCCTAATTTAAAAACAAATGATCGTTGCGACGGAAGCGAATCAATCAAAACTAGCTTTAGCTGGAAAATAAAATAACTTTATTAAAGAACCGCTATAAAGCCAAAACAATCTTACGTTAAATTATACATTTATCTCTGTAAAGCTGCTTTGAGACAATCTACATTGTTAAAAGCGCTATATAAATGAAAATGACTTGACTTGACTTGACTTGACTTCCGGTCTACGTCAGTCTCTTATAGTAAGGACACCCATTCAGGTGTACGTCGTAATGATGATGGACAGCCAGCAGCCCCGCCGAATAAGTGATAAAAACATCTAACATGGCCACTTCTAACGGATTTAAATTGTCTGCTACTTTTTGCCAGCCCTCTCTCCTGGCTTTTGCAGACTTTGAGGTGTTCCCTGGCATTTTAATTAAACATTAAAATTCCAAATAAACTTCGACTATTAGTTCTTGCTCTGCTGAGGAGAAAAACTGAGCGCGCTCTTTGGCCACGCCCACGCTGAGCAGCCAATAGCAGCGTTGCTGATCAATGTTTCTACTATCGATACATATCCCCTTTTAACCAGCGCATGAACGCGCAATTATCTCAGATAACTCAATCCAGCGATACTAATCCTATCCGGCAAGTGTGTTCGAAGAACCGAGTTAGCCGGATCATGATTAGCACGATGATATCATCTTGGATGTCTCATTTGATCTCGGATGTTTTAAGCAACATACGAAGAACGGGCCCCTGGTCTGATCTCAGTCTAACCCTCCTGTGTATAATTACTAATAAACCTTTGTTGTGGAATTTTATCCTCGTGTCCGTCTGCCTTCCTGCACCGTGACACTCACCCTCATTATGTTCCAAATGTAAGAATATTTCTCATGTCTATTTGTCAGAGTTGAAATGCAAGGAGCGGGAGCTTCAGATGTCTCTAGTGCTGCCCATGTCCTTCCTGGAGAATCTACATGTCTCTGACCTCCAGCTGAATGATCCGGCATGCCCAGTGTTTTACAACACAACCCATGTGACCACCACCTTCTCTCTGACGGGCTGTGGAACCAAGAGAATGGTAGGAAATGTTCTCACTTGGCAGATAGATGTAGTTATTAGTGTCTTTGTATTTCTAGCAATAACAGTTAGGGTTAGGGTTTATCTTTATCTAACTTTATCTATATATTTTTTTCTTTGTACATTTATCTTTGTAAATGCACTGAGCTGGTGGATGAAAACATGTCAGAGTTCTAAACCAACTTGGGATTTTTTTTGTGGTTATCCCAAAAATGGTTTTTTTTTTTTTTTTTTTTTTGCTGCAACTCATAATGTAATAACTGCACATAATGTAATAAGTATTAAAATAATATGATAAAATGTAATTTAATGTTATGTTATTCACATAACATAATAGGAAAATTTCTAGGAGAACTTTATTACATAATGAACACACTGTAGCAACTGTCAAAAGTTTACAATGTGATAGATGCACATAATGTATAAGCGAAAGATGTTTATAATATACTGTTCTTTTACAATCACTAGGACCAATTTCTCTACCCTTTTCAAAACTCTTCACACAGTGATCACAACATCAGTCTATGTGGGATAAACTGAGGATAATTTATCATTGCTTTGGCAAAAAAAAAAGAAAAAAGAAATGCATTAATTATTTTACACAATCACCACCAAAACTCTAGGAATCTACATGCCAATCTACACATGATTACATACTCCTTTCGTTTTGTATTAAATTAGGTTTTGAACTTAAAACAGCAATTTGCTACATTTCTACAGTAATACAATATTGAAATATTATCCATATCTAAAAAAAAATCAAATACTATCAAAGCAATTAGATGTAGAAGAACACCTACACAAGTGTTAGTCTTTCAGTTTCATTACCATCTATAAAAAAACATGGACCATGTAACAAACTGCAGTGAATTCTTAACAGCAGAGAGTATCATGCTTGTTTCGTAAAGAAATGTTACAAAAGAAAACATTGAATAACGAGTGTTCCCTTTCAATATGGTTCACTCGTATTGCACCAGTTTTTAACTGCCGCTTATGGGGGAAAACTCCTGTTTTCTCCGAATCCTGAAGCCTGATTGGTTCACGTCTGTGCAAGTGCACAGACAAATGGCATTTAAGCCCGCCGAAATGGGAGGGGTCGGTTGCCTATATAGGCCACAGAAATGTCAGATCTCGTGAGAATCTTTCTCCTTCAGTGCGAAGATCATCTCGCTGCTCCGAAGAAGACTTAAACGTTCTTTAAGCAAGCTGACCAAGCGTGTTCCCCTGTGGTTCACCAGCCCACTCTGGATGAGCTCTGAGTGCGTCTCTTGCCTGGGCTTCGCCCACGCTGAGGCGGCGCTTCTGGATTCCAGCTGCCCACACCGCGAGAAGCCGAACCTTGCCACGCTACGTTCCTACTTCTCCTTCCCCTCTTGAGCCGAGGCGAAAGAAGAAACGACGCCGCCAAGCTGAGCAGTGAAGCGGAAGAAAGCCCAGTGCCCGCGTGTCTTGCTTTCCCCTTACTTTGAAGAGTCACCTGTGTTCTTCACCCACAAGGATCAACGGCCATCATCTGGCGCGAGTGGCATGATCTCATTCGGCGGATCTGAGGAAGAACTGGACTCGATGTCTCTGGCCGCCTCTGACTGTGAAGTGTTGGTGTACTCCGGTGATGACTCCGCCGCCTAAGCAGAGTGATAATGCCAGCCTTGCATAGACTCACTAAAGCTGTTGAAGAGCTAAGCTTGGACTGGTAGGCCCCAGAAGAGCCCGCCCGCAGCCGACTCGATGAATGGGTCCTGCAGCCAGAGCTCCACCAGCGCCCAGCCCAGTGCTTCCTGGAGGTCCATCAGGAACACACAAAGACATGGCACTCCCACTACTCGGCACGCATCCATTGTTCTTCTTCGGCTGCTCTCTCCACGGTTCCGGCTCCTCTCTGCCCGCCCACAGCTATCAGCCCGAAGACTAAGCCCTCTGATCCTTCTAAGCTCTGCAGGACCACGTCAGCACTTTCCTCCAAAGCGTTCTCTGGTGACGGACAGGCGCTACACACCATGGCGTTACTCTAGGTTTACCAGAGCAAACTTCTGCACCGTATGGATGAGTCTGGACTTGATCTGGCTATGTTTAAAGAGAATGATTTGGCTCCGTGCGCAACTAAGCCACCGCCCAAACCATCGGCCGCGCCACAGCCAGTCTAGTGGTGCTGGAGTGTCACTTATGGCTCAATCTCACTCTGATTAAGGACGTTGACAGGACGGCTCTTTTAGATTCCCCTGTTTTCCCGTCTGGCTTATTCGGCTCCGCGGTAGGCGGCTTTGCGGAGCATTACATCGAGGCCCAGAAGTCATCGCATGATATGCGTCACTTCTTGCCTAAAAGAGCCAGCTCCACCACTGCCTTTAGTCACTCCAAGATGGCCCTGCTGACCCAGGCCAGCTTCACGACCCAGCAGTGACCCAGGCCAGCCTCAGCGACCCAGTCCAGCTTTACGACCCAGCAACGACCCAGGCCAGCTTCAGCTTCAGCGACCCAGTCCAGCTTCACAACCCAGCAGCGACCCAGTCCAGCTTCAGCTTCAGTGACCCAGTCCAGCTTCACAACCCAGCAGCGACCCAGTCCAGCTTCACAACCCAGCAGCGACCCAGGCCAGCCTCAGCGACCCAGTCCAGCTTTACGACCCAGCAACGACCCAGGCCAGCTTCAGCTTCAGCGACCCAGTCCAGCTTCACAACCCAGCAGCGACCCAGGCCAGCTTCAGCTTCAGTGACCCAGTCCAGCTTCACAACCCAGCAGCGACCCAGTCCAGCTTCACAACCCAGCAGCGACCCAGTCCAGCTTCACAACCCAGCAGCGACCCAGGCCAGCTTCACGACCCAGTCCAGCTTCACAACCCAGCAGCGACCCAGGCCAGCTTCAGCTTCAGCGACCCAGTCCAGCTTCACAACTCAGCAGCGACCCAGGCCAGCTTCAACTTCAGCGACCCAGTCCAGCTTCACAACCCAGCAGCGACCCAGGCCAGCTTCAGCTTCAGCGACCCAGTCCAGCTTCACAACCCAGCAGCGACCCAGGCCAGCTTCAGCTTCAGCAACCCAGTCCAGCTTCACAACTCAGCAGCGACCCAGGCCAGCTTCAGCTTCAGCGACCCAGGCCAGCTTCACAACCCAGCAGCGACCCAGTCCAGCTTCACAACCCAGCAGCGACCCAGGCCAGCTTCACGACCCAGTCCAGCTTCACAACCCAGCAGCGACCCAGGCCAGCTTCAGCTTCAGCGACCCAGTCCAGCTTCACAACCCAGCAGTGACCCAGGCCAGCTTCAGCTTCAGCGACCCAGTCCAGCTTCACAACTCAGCAGCGACCCAGGCCAGCTTCAGCTTCAGCGACCCAGGCCAGCTTCAGCGACCCAGTCCAGCTTCACAACTCAGCAGCGACCCAGGCCAGCTTCAGCTTCAGCGACCCAGGCCAGCTTCAGCTTCAGTGACCCAGTCCAGCTTCACAACCCAGCAGCGACCCAGGCCAGCTTCAGCGACCCAGGCCAGCTTCACGACCCAGCAGCGACCCAGGCCAGCTTCACAACCCAGCAGCGACCCAGGCCAGCTTCACAACCCAGCAGCGACCCAGGCCAGCTTCACGACCCAGCAGCGACCCAGGCCAGCCCCAGTCGAAAGCAGAGCCGGAAGTCAAGTCACACCTCCGCCCGGCAAAACGCTAACCATTTTATGAGTGACAAATTGTTTGTTGGGTGAAAGAATAAGTTGATTTGAGAAATGAAGGTGTTTTTTTTAGTTTTAGTGCATTTAAATGTGAACTGCTGTGCCAAGATGAAAGTTTCTTAGGAGAACTGTGCAGTTTTGAAAAAGTGACGTAAATATTGAGAAATGGGTCCTAGCAATTGTAAAAAAAACTGTAATAATTTTCTCTAATAATATATTTTATAGCATAATATAATATATAGCATAATTATATCATAACACAAAATGGGTAATTTGGATTTAATATACAGTGGTGTGAAAACGTGTTTGCCCCCTTGGTAAATATGATCAAATATGGCTGTAAAAAATAAATCTGCATTTTTAATTCTTTTGATATTTTATTTTAAAAATGTGCAAAAATCTAGCCTTTCATTGAAGTAAAATAACTGAAAGTGGGGGGAAAATCACATTATGAAATAAATGTTTTTCTCCAAAACACGTTGGGAACAATTGTTTGCCCCCTTTTATTAAATACTTTTTGCAACCTCTTTTTTCCAAGATAACAGCTCTGAGTTTTCTCCTATAATGCCTGATGAGTTTGGAGAACACCTGACAAGAGATCAGAGACCATTCCTCCATACAGAATCTCTCAATCCTGTGCTCCGTTATAAGATTTCTAGAACAGGCTGTCAGGTTTAGATTTTTTATCTGTTGGTATTTGATCGAATCCGTGATGCTGTGATGTCATGTATCTGAACAAGATGTCCAGAACCTCTGGCAGAAAATTAGGCCCACAGCATTAAAGATACAGCGGAGTATTTCATTTTACACATGGGTTTTTCTATGGTCAGATGAAACAAAAACATTAGCTTTTTTGGCAGCAAACCCTTAAGATGGGTTTGGTGCACACAGGGATACAAAAGTACCCCATGTGGCTAACCCTAACAGGAACAGAACCAAACCAGAACAAAACATAATCCTGACACAAAAGTAGTCAATACAATTGATACCTGTTTGTCTCTTATTCAGTGATGTAAAATTGTTTGCCACTACAGTGCGCAAACAGTTAACTTAAAATGTAGGTCGGTCAATCAAAACGGCCCACATTCTAAATGGGCATTGAACAACCAAAGAAATATCACCAGGTAAATGCCCAGTACAATTATACGAAATAAATTTAAAAGAAAAAATGACAGAAAAAATGTTTATATATTTCTTGGAGTACAGCAGAGAAATTAAAATCTTAAAAAAGAATGATGAGAGTTAAAGAAATTATAGGAACGACATAAGGTGTGAGTGGTGCTTCTTTTAAATATTTCATTTTAATTTCATTTGATTTCATTGGTCTGTCATCTTTGATATTTTTCAGCATTTAGGTTCAGAATTGCTGTACACCAACACTTTACGCAGCATCAATCCTAACTCCACTATAAGCCGTGTTGCCACTCTCATTCTCCCACTCGCCTGCCGGATTCCCGGCCAACGAGTCAAAGCTCCAGCTTTTAAAATCTCCATACCTTCAGACGTGGAGATGTTTGGTGCAGTGTCCTTCTGGATTGAGTTCCACTTCCCCGGAGAGGGCCCTATGGCCGCTGAGACGCGTCTGCCGCGCATGCGCAGTTTGGCTCGAGAGCTGCGGTCTACAGGCAGGATGGAGACGCTGGACCTGCATGTGTTTTCCAACTGCTCACTGGACCGTACTGAGCTCATGGTGGGCAGTTGTGTTGAGTCAGACACACAAGACTTTGTAAACACACGACCTCTGCTGAACCACGGGTTAGTATCAACATTAGCCCTGACAAAGACTGAATCTGTTACTCAAATTACTTCTACTGCTAATAGTTATTAGTGTTGGTTATTTTAACAAGTTCTCAGAACGAGTGACCCAAAAAAATATCATAAGGACTTACTTTAGGCCTGTATGCAACCACCCACAACACCCTAAAAGGCGCATAGCAGCACACTAAAAAACACACTTAAGCCCTATTCGGACGGGACTAGTTTTCCAAACGACGTTTGAGGTACAATTCTTATCAACCTACGTCTGTGATTTCATGTACGGATTCGGACGGGACTAACATCTCCGTTTTTATTACCGAGGTCGGAGTGTCTGTGTTTTACATGTGGGCATTGCAGAAGATCACGTGTTCAGAATGCGTGGATTGCGTATGAAATTTGATCAAATGTATTTTGAAATTAAGTACTTTTAAAATTAAGCATTTTGAAATATAAAGTAAAACGTCCTAACGTATTTAGTGTTTTGTAAACATTTTATAAAAATTGTAGTATAAAAAAACTAAACATTTATCATCATGATTTTATAGAACTGGGTTCTTATAATAAACCCACTGGAATAAAAAGTTTTAATTTATATAATTTACACGTTATGTAATTAAGTGCAGAAATGAAAGTAATCTTACCTGAAACTGATATTACAGTAGCCAGTCTTAACAGTTTACGTGATTTGGCTCTTCTTGTTGATTTCATTTTTTTATTTCTTCTCAGTGTCCCGAACACATCTACATCCATTATCGGTGCGCAAAAAGCAGAAACTTGAATACCGGCGCGATAGCGAGAGATTGTACGGTAGCTCACGTTGACCAAAACACACAAGAAAAAGCGTTTTGGAAAAAAACATTTTCGGCAATCACAGACATTCGCATTCGGACGGGATTAGATTTCTCCGAGGAGCGCCGAATTTGACGAAAAACAGTAGCTAATTTGCTCTGGAATTTTTACAGAGGTTGTGTGAGAAAAAGACAGACATGGCAGATTCGGACAGGATTAAAATCTCAAAGTACGTCTGTGAAACAGAAATTTCTCTAACTTCCCCCTGTGAAACTAGTCCCGTCCGAATAGGGCTTTAGAAACCTTTTGCAACTGCATAGCAACACCCGGCAACCACCCTAGCAATGTGGCAGCACCTGGACCAGCAGCACTCACTCATTTTCTTCTTCCACCCAAAACACTGACATGTTTCCTGTCCTGTGCCATTTGTGCTATAGATATGAATATTAAAAATAATGTGGCTTGTTGAGGAGAGATAGATGTGCAGTTTTGATGATATCCCCCTTAATCTCATTTACACTGACTTACACTGATGGCATTCAGTCTCAGGGCCCTGTCTTGCACCCAGCGCAATTGACTTTGTACACAGACGCATGTATCATTCCTATTTTGCACCCTATTTTGACTTTTCCCTCCACAGACGCACGTCGGTAAATTAGGGAATGAACTTGCACTTGCTGGTGCTATTTTGCAGTTCCAGAAAACCATTCACGTTCAGATGCTATTTTAAGGGAGCATGTTTAGCCATAATGTAGCGTGTGCACAACGCGCACAGATCATTCAGATCATTAAAATAGGGCCCTCAGTCTCAATCTCTAAGCAACACAATATAATAAACACATGATTGTAACATAGATATTAAAGTGTAATTGTAGAAAGCTAAATTATAGTTTATTTTATAGACAAAGATTCAGGGCACCTCTAATTCTTACTCAGTAGTTTTTGTGATATAATTGGTGGAATCTCAAATGAAGATAATTCAGATTAAATAGCCTTTCCCTTAAATCTCTCATCTTGTTTCATGTACTTCATGTTTTTTTTTTTTCATGCCTTTCTCTTTCCATCATAAATCTGTTCACCCAGCTCTCTATCTTTCAGCTGTGCAACTGGAAATGGAACCTTTGAGATCTTGACGTCAACTTCAACTGCTCGAATTTACCGCTTGGATCTCAGTTCTCTGAGTGTAATGGGAGACACTGTATGTTTCATTATCGGTGTTCTCAATATGCTTGATAACCTCTATGTACATTCTATGTACAGGTGGATCCTTCTTGCATGTCTGTTGTTAAACTCTGTTCATTTGTCTGTCTAGATGTATGTTGAGTGTCTAGTGCAACTTTGTGTTACCACCAAACAAAACCAGAGATGTCCTGATCCATGTACGGAAATGACAGACAAGACTTTAGTAAACAGCATTCTGACCCACAACTACACTGTCCGTTCAGGGCCTGTTAGACTCATAAAAGCCACAGAAACCAGCACTACAGCCGCTAAACCAGTTGCTCAGCCCTCCATTAGCCAGGTCGCAGCAGCTTCTACTTCTCAAAGTAAGTGTTTTACACGCTAATACTGTTATAGTGCACATACCTGTGTTCAAAGCCTGACACAGCTCATATCAAAGTATGTTTGTTCTTCTCTGTTTCAGCTCTGGATAGAGGTGCATTCTGGGTAGTTGCTGTGTCATTGGTTGTGCTGCTTCTTCAGGTCATGGAGAACTTTGTTGAGCAGTTCATCACTGACTAATCAAAATCATCTTATTTGATCTTTTTTAACCACCACTACAATGTTTCTTTATATACCCTTTAGTCATGGAAAAAGCACTTATTGCTTCATACACAACGTACTACATACTTTTACTCTTATTCACAAATTTTGTGACAGCATCAAGAAACACATCAACACCTCTTCCAGTCTTTTAATTTTGACCAACTATAACAACATTATGTAATTTCATAAAATGATACTTTTATTAACAATAAAGAAATCAGTAGTTCAGTAAAGAATGACAATTCTGGCATTTATTCACCCTCATGTTTTTCCAAACCCATATGAAGGAATAAAAATGGAGAGATTTATCAGAATGTTTACACTGTTCTTTTTCATATGATATAATGAAAGCAGACAGTAACCCAGGGGCTGTTGAGCTCCAAAATGGACCAAAACAAATATTCACCATATAGTGTCATAAATATAGTGCCTAACTTGTGCACTATAGGATTTGTATGATGAACAGACCATAATTTAGGCCTCTTCCGTTAATGAGAATCATTTTCAATACATTTTTTAAAGCAGTGTTAATGTAAGAAATCAATATTTGTATTAATTTATTTGTTTCTAAACAAATACTGATGTGTGTGAATAATTCAGTTCTTTGTCTGTCATGTTATTGATTCAATAATAGTTTAGTTCCTTGTTCAGTGTGATCCAGTTGCTTTTGTCAGGGATTGGAGAGAGGACCCAAACGCAAGAGGTGCAGGATTTATTCAGTCACAAAATAACTTACTTAAGACAGGCGCAGTCACAGACGTCACGCTATAAGACATGCGCAGACGTCACGCAATAAGACAGCATAATATATATTATAGCGTGACTGCGCCTGCGTCTGCGACTGCTCCTGTCTTATAGTGTGACGTCTGCGACTGCTCCTGTCTTATAGTGTGACGTCTGCGACTGCGCCTGTCTTATAGTGTGACGTCTGCGCCTGTCTTATAGTGTGACGTCTGCGCCTGTCTTATAGTGTGACGTCTGCGCCTGTCTTATAGTGTGACGTCTGCGCCTGTCTTATAGTGTGACGTCTGCGCCTGTCTTATAGTGTGACGTCTGCGCCTGTCTTATAGTGTGACGTCTGCGCCTGTCTTATAGTGTGACGTCTGCGACTACGTCTCCAACTGCGCCTGTGTCTGTGACTGCGCCTGTCTTATAGCATGACGTCTGCGCCTGCGCCTGTCTTATAGCATGACGTCTGCGACTGCGCCTGTCTTATAGTGTGACGTCTGTGACTGCGCCTGTCTTATAGTGTGACGTCTGTGACTGCGCCTGTCTTATAGCATGACGTCTGCGACTGCGCCTGTCTTATAGTGTGACGTCTGTGACTGCGCCTGTCTTATAGTGTGACGTCTGCGCCTGCGCCTGTCTTATAGCATGACGTCTGCGACTGCGCCTGTCTTATAGTGTGACGTCTGCGCCTGCGCCTGTCTTATAGCATGACGTCTGCGCCTGCGCCTGTCTTATAGCATGACGTCTGCGACTGCGCCTGTCTTATAGTGTGACGTCTGTGACTGCGCCTGTCTTATAGTGTGACGTCTGCGCCTGCGCCTGTCTTATAGCATGACGTCTGCGACTGCGCCTGTCTTATAGTGTGACGTCTGTGACTGCGCCTGTCTTATAGTGTGACGTCTGTGACTGCGCCTGTCTTATAGCATGACGTCTGCGACTGCGCCTGTCTTATAGTGTGACGTCTGTGACTGCGCCTGTCTTATAGCATGACGTCTGCGACTGCGCCTGTCTTATAGCGTGACGTCTGCGACTGCGCCTGTCTTATAGTGTGACGTCTGCGACTGCGCCTGTCTTATAGTGTGACGTCTGCGCCTGTCTTATAGTGTGACGTCTGCGACTGCGCCTGTCTTATAGTGTGACGTCTGCGCCTGTCTTATAGTGTGACGTCTGCGACTACGTCTCCAACTGCGCCTGTGTCTCTGACTGCGCCTGTCTTATAGCATGACGTCTGCGACTGCGCCTGTCTTATAGTGTGACGTCTGTGACTGCGCCTGTCTTATAGCATGACGTCTGCGACTGCGCCTGTCTTATAGTGTGACGTCTGCGACTGCGCCTGTCTTATAGTGTGACGTCTGCGACTGCGCCTGTCTTATAGTGTGACGTCTGCGACTACGTCTCCAACTGCGCCTGTGTCTGTGACTGCGCCTGTCTTATAGCGTGACGTCTGCGACTGCGCCTGTCTTATAGTGTGACGTCTGCGACTGCGCCTGTCTTATAGCGTGACGTCTGCGACTGCTCCTGTCTTATGCGTGACGTCTGTGACTGCGCCTGTCTTATAGCATGACGTCTGCGACTGCGCCTGTCTTATAGTGTGACGTCTGCGACTGCGCCTGTCTTATAGTGTGACGTCTGCGACTGCGCCTGTCTTATAGTGTGACGTCTGCGACTACGTCTCCAACTGCGCCTGTGTCTGTGACTGCGCCTGTCTTATAGCATGACGTCTGCGACTGCGCCTGTCTTATAGTGTGACGTCTGCGACTACGTCTCCAACTGCGCCTGTGTCTGTGACTGCGCCTGTCTTATAGCATGACGTCTGCGACTGCGCCTGTCTTATAGTGTGACGTCTGCGACTGTGCCTGTCTTATAGTGTGACGTCTGTGACTGCGCCTGTCTTATAGTGTGACGTCTGTGACTGCGCCTGTCTTATAGCATGACGTCTGCGACTGCGCCTGTCTTATAGTGTGACGTCTGCGCCTGTCTTATAGCATGACGTCTGCGACTGCGCCTGTCTTATAGTGTGACGTCTGCGCCTGTCTTATAGCATGACGTCTGCGACTGCGCCTGTCTTATAGTGTGACGTCTGCGACTGCTCCTGTCTTATAGTGTGACGTCTGCGACTGCTCCTGTCTTATAGTGTGACGTCTGCGACTACGTCTCCAACTGCGCCTGTGTCTGTGACTGCGCCTGTCTTATAGCATGACGTCTGCGACTGCGCCTGTCTTATAGTGTGACGTCTGCGACTGCTCCTGTCTTATAGCATGACGTCTGCGACTGCGCCTGTCTTATAGTGTGACGTCTGCGACTGCGCCTGTCTTATAGTGTGACGTCTGCGACTGCTCCTGTCTTATAGCATGACGTCTGCGACTGCGCCTGTCTTATAGTGTGACGTCTGTGACTGCTCCTGTCTTATAGTGTGACGTCTGCGACTGCTCCTGTCTTATAGTGTGACGTCTGCGACTGCTCCTGTCTTATAGCGTGACGTCTGCGACTGCTCCTGTCTTATAGTGTGACGTCTGCGACTGCTCCTGTCTTATAGTGTGACGTCTGCGACTGCTCCTGTCTTATAGTGTGACGTCTGCGACTGCTCCTGTCTTATGCGTGACGTCTGCGACTGCGCCTGTCTTATAGTGTGACGTCTGCGCCTGTCTTATAGTGTGACATCTGCGCCTGTCTTATAGTGTGACGTCTGCGCCTGTCTTATAGTGTGACGTCTGCGACTACGTCTCCAACTGCGCCTGTGTCTGTGACTGCGCCTGTCTTATAGTGTGACGTCTGCGCCTGTCTTATAGTGTGACGTCTGCGCCTGTCTTATAGTGTGACGTCTGCGCCTGTCTTATAGTGTGACGTCTGCGACTACGTCTCCAACTGCGCCTGTGTCTGTGCCTGTCTTATAGCATGACGTCTGCGACTGCGCCTGTCTTATAGTGTGACGTCTGCGACTGCTCCTGTCTTATAGTGTGACGTCTGCGACTGCTCCTGTCTTATGCGTGACGTCTGCGACTGCGCCTGTCTTATAGTGTGACGTCTGCGCCTGTCTTATAGCATGACGTCTGCGACTGCTCCTGTTTTATAGTGTGACGTCTGCGACTGTCTTATAGTGTGACGTCTGCGACTGCTCCTGTCTTATGCGTGACGTCTGCGACTGCGCCTGTCTTATAGTGTGACGTCTGCGACTGCTCCTGTCTTATAGTGTGACGTCTGCGACTACGTCTCCAACTGCGCCTGTGTCTGTGACTGCGCCTGTCTTATAGCATGACGTCTGCGACTGCGCCTGTCTTATAGTGTGACGTCTGTGACTGCTCCTGTCTTATAGTGTGACGTCTGCGACTGCTCCTGTCTTATAGTGTGACGTCTGCGACTGCTCCTGTCTTATAGTGTGACGTCTGCGACTGCTCCTGTCTTATAGTGTGACGTCTGCGACTGCTCCTGTCTTATGCGTGACGTCTGCGACTGCGCCTGTCTTATAGTGTGACGTCTGCGACTGCGCCTGTCTTATAGTGTGACGGCGCAGTATAGTGTGACGTCTGCGACTGCTCCTGTCTTATAGTGTGACGTCTGCGACTACTCCTGTCTTATAGTGTGACGTCTGCGACTGCTCCTGTCTTATGCGTGACGTCTGCGACTGCGCCTGTCTTATAGTGTGACGTCTGCGACTGCTCCTGTCTTATGCGTGACGTCTGCGACTGCGCCTGTCTTATAGTGTGACGTCTGCGACTGCTCCTGTCTTATAGTGTGACGTCTGCGACTGCGCCTGTCTTATAGTGTGACGTCTGCGCCTGCTCCTGTCTTATAGTGTGACGTCTGCGACTGCTCCTGTCTTATAGTGTGACGTCTGCGACTGCTCCTGTCTTATAGTGTGACGTCTGCGACTGCGCCTGTCTTATAGTGTGACGTCTGCGACTGCTCCTGTCTTATAGTGTGACGTCTGCGACTGCTCCTGTCTTATAGTGTGACGTCTGCGACTGCGCCTGTCTTATAGTGTGACGTCTGCGACTGCTCCTGTCTTATGCGTGACGTCTGCGACTGCGCCTGTCTTATAGTGTGACGTCTGCGACTGCGCCTGTCTTATAGTGTGACTGCGCAGTATAGTGTGACGTCTGCGACTGCTCCTGTCTTATAGTGTGACGTCTGCGACTGCTCCTGTCTTATAGTGTGACGTCTGCGACTGCTCCTGTCTTATGCGTGACGTCTGCGACTGCGCCTGTCTTATAGTGTGACGTCTGCGACTGCTCCTGTCTTATGCGTGACGTCTGCGACTGCGCCTGTCTTATAGTGTGACGTCTGCGACTGCTCCTGTCTTATAGTGTGACGTCTGCGACTGCGCCTGTCTTATAGTGTGACGTCTGCGACTGCGCCTGTCTTATAGTGTGACGTCTGCGCCTGCTCCTGTCTTATAGTGTGACGTCTGCGACTGCTCCTGTCTTATAGTGTGACGTCTGCGACTGCGCCTGTCTTATAGTGTGACGTCTGCGCCTGTCTTATAGTGTGACGTCTGCGCCTGTCTTATAGTGTGACGTCTGCGACTACGTCTCCAACTGCGCCTGTGTCTGTGACTGCGCCTGTCTTATAGTGTGACGTCTGCGCCTGCGCCTGTCTTATAGCATGACGTCTGCGACTGCGCCTGTCTTATAGTGTGACGTCTGTGACTGCGCCTGTCTTATAGTGTGACGTCTGTGACTGCGCCTGTCTTATAGCATGACGTCTGCGACTGCGCCTGTCTTATAGTGTGACGTCTGTGACTGCGCCTGTCTTATAGCATGACGTCTGCGACTGCGCCTGTCTTATAGTGTGACGTCTGTGACTGCGCCTGTCTTATAGCATGACGTCTGCGACTGCGCCTGTCTTATAGCGTGACGTCTGCGACTGCGCCTGTCTTATAGTGTGACGTCTGCGACTGCGCCTGTCTTATAGTGTGACGTCTGCGCCTGTCTTATAGTGTGACGTCTGCGACTGCGCCTGTCTTATAGTGTGACGTCTGCGCCTGTCTTATAGTGTGACGTCTGCGACTACGTCTCCAACTGCGCCTGTGTCTCTGACTGCGCCTGTCTTATAGCATGACGTCTGCGACTGCGCCTGTCTTATAGTGTGACGTCTGTGACTGCGCCTGTCTTATAGCATGACGTCTGCGACTGCGCCTGTCTTATAGTGTGACGTCTGCGACTGCGCCTGTCTTATAGCATGACGTCTGCGACTGCGCCTGTCTTATAGCATGACGTCTGCGACTGCTCCTGTCTTATAGTGTGACGTCTGCGACTGCGCCTGTCTTATAGTGTGACGTCTGCGACTGCGCCTGTCTTATAGTGTGACGTCTGCGACTGCTCCTGTCTTATAGTGTGACGTCTGCGACTGCTCCTGTCTTATAGTGTGACGTCTGCGACTGCTCCTGTCTTATAGTGTGACGTCTGCGACTGCTCTTGTCTTATGCGTGACGTCTGCGACTGCGCCTGTCTTATAGTGTGACGTCTGCGCCTGTCTTATAGTGTGACGTCTGCGTCTGTCTTATAGTGTGACGTCTGCGCCTGTCTTATAGTGTGACGTCTGCGACTACGTCTCCAACTGCGCCTGTGTCTGTGACTGCGCCTGTCTTATAGCATGACGTCTGCGACTGCGCCTGTCTTATAGTGTGACGTCTGCGACTGCGCCTGTCTTATAGTGTGACGTCTGCGACTGCTCCTGTCTTATAGTGTGACGTCTGCGACTGCTCCTGTCTTATAGCATGACGTCTGCGACTGCTCCTGTCTTATGCGTGACGTCTGTGACTGCGCCTGTCTTATAGCATGACGTCTGCGACTGCTCCTGTCTTATAGCATGACGTCTGCGACTGCTCCTGTCTTATAGTGTGACGTCTGCGACTGCGCCTGTCTTATAGTGTGACGTCTGCGACTGCGCCTGTCTTATAGTGTGACGTCTGCGACTGCTCCTGTCTTATAGTGTGACGTCTGCGACTGCGCCTGTCTTATAGTGTGACGTCTGCGACTGCTCCTGTCTTATAGTGTGACGTCTGCGACTGCGCCTGTCTTATAGTGTGACGTCTGCGACTGCTCCTGTCTTATGCGTGACGTCTGCGACTGCGCCTGTCTTATAGTGTGACGTCTGCGACTGCTCCTGTCTTATAGTGTGACGTCTGCGACTGCGCCTGTCTTATAGTGTGACGGCGCAGTATAGTGTGACGTCTGCGACTGCTCCTGTCTTATAGTGTGACGTCTGCGACTGCTCCTGTCTTATAGTGTGACGTCTGCGACTGCGCCTGTCTTATAGTGTGACGTCTGCGACTGCGCCTGTCTTATAGTGTGACGTCTGCGACTGCTCCTGTCTTATAGTGTGACGTCTGCGACTGCTCCTGTCTTATAGTGTGACGTCTGCGACTGCTCCTGTCTTATAGTGTGACGTCTGCGACTGCGCCTGTCTTATAGTGTGACGTCTGCGACTGCTCCTGTCTTATAGTGTGACGTCTGCGACTGCTCCTGTCTTATAGTGTGACGTCTGCGACTGCTCCTGTCTTATAGTGTGACGTCTGCGACTGCTCCTGTCTTATAGCGTGACGTCTGCGACTGCGCCTGTCTTATAGCGTGACGTCTGCGACTGCTCCTGTCTTATAGTGTGACGTCTGCGACTGCTCCTGTCTTATAGTGTGACGTCTGCGACTGCGCCTGTCTTATAGTGTGACGTCTGCGACTGCGCCTGTCTTATAGTGTGACGTCTGCGACTGCTCCTGTCTTATAGTGTGACGTCTGCGACTGCGCCTGTCTTATAGTGTGACGTCTGCGACTGCGCCTGTCTTATAGCGTGACGTCTGCGACTGCGCCTGTCTTATAGTGTGACGTCTGCGACTGCGCCTGTCTTATAGTGTGACGTCTGCGCCTGTCTTATAGTGTGACGTCTGCGACTGCGCCTGTCTTATAGTGTGACGTCTGCGCCTGTCTTATAGTGTGACGTCTGCGACTACGTCTCCAACTGCGCCTGTGTCTCTGACTGCGCCTGTCTTATAGCATGACGTCTGCGACTGCGCCTGTCTTATAGTGTGACGTCTGTGACTGCGCCTGTCTTATAGCATGACGTCTGCGACTGCGCCTGTCTTATAGTGTGACGTCTGCGACTGCGCCTGTCTTATAGTGTGACGTCTGCGACTGCTCCTGTCTTATAGTGTGACGTCTGCGACTGCTCCTGTCTTATAGTGTGACGTCTGCGACTGCTCCTGTCTTATGCGTGACGTCTGCGACTGCGCCTGTCTTATAGTGTGACGTCTGCGACTGCTCCTGTCTTATAGTGTGACGTCTGCGACTGCTCCTGTCTTATAGTGTGACGTCTGCGACTGCTCCTGTCTTATAGTGTGACGTCTGCGACTGCTCTTGTCTTATGCGTGACGTCTGCGACTGCGCCTGTCTTATAGTGTGACGTCTGCGCCTGTCTTATAGTGTGACGTCTGCGTCTGTCTTATAGTGTGACGTCTGCGCCTGTCTTATAGTGTGACGTCTGCGACTACGTCTCCAACTGCGCCTGTGTCTGTGACTGCGCCTGTCTTATAGCATGACGTCTGCGACTGCGCCTGTCTTATAGTGTGACGTCTGCGACTGCGCCTGTCTTATAGTGTGACGTCTGCGACTGCTCCTGTCTTATAGTGTGACGTCTGCGACTGCTCCTGTCTTATAGCATGACGTCTGCGACTGCTCCTGTCTTATGCGTGACGTCTGTGACTGCGCCTGTCTTATAGCATGACGTCTGCGACTGCTCCTGTCTTATAGCATGACGTCTGCGACTGCTCCTGTCTTATAGTGTGACGTCTGCGACTGCGCCTGTCTTATAGTGTGACGTCTGCGACTGCGCCTGTCTTATAGTGTGACGTCTGCGACTGCTCCTGTCTTATAGTGTGACGTCTGCGACTGCGCCTGTCTTATAGTGTGACGTCTGCGACTGCTCCTGTCTTATAGTGTGACGTCTGCGACTGCGCCTGTCTTATAGTGTGACGTCTGCGACTGCTCCTGTCTTATGCGTGACGTCTGCGACTGCGCCTGTCTTATAGTGTGACGTCTGCGACTGCTCCTGTCTTATAGTGTGACGTCTGCGACTGCGCCTGTCTTATAGTGTGACGGCGCAGTATAGTGTGACGTCTGCGACTGCTCCTGTCTTATAGTGTGACGTCTGCGACTGCTCCTGTCTTATAGTGTGACGTCTGCGACTGCGCCTGTCTTATAGTGTGACGTCTGCGACTGCGCCTGTCTTATAGTGTGACGTCTGCGACTGCTCCTGTCTTATAGTGTGACGTCTGCGACTGCTCCTGTCTTATAGTGTGACGTCTGCGACTGCTCCTGTCTTATAGTGTGACGTCTGCGACTGCGCCTGTCTTATAGTGTGACGTCTGCGACTGCTCCTGTCTTATAGTGTGACGTCTGCGACTGCTCCTGTCTTATAGTGTGACGTCTGCGACTGCTCCTGTCTTATAGTGTGACGTCTGCGACTGCTCCTGTCTTATAGCGTGACGTCTGCGACTGCGCCTGTCTTATAGCGTGACGTCTGCGACTGCTCCTGTCTTATAGTGTGACGTCTGCGACTGCGCCTGTCTTATAGTGTGACGTCTGCGACTGCGCCTGTCTTATAGTGTGACGTCTGCGACTGCGCCTGTCTTATAGTGTGACGTCTGCGCCTGTCTTATAGTGTGACGTCTGCGACTGCGCCTGTCTTATAGTGTGACGTCTGCGCCTGTCTTATAGTGTGACGTCTGCGACTACGTCTCCAACTGCGCCTGTGTCTCTGACTGCGCCTGTCTTATAGCATGACGTCTGCGACTGCGCCTGTCTTATAGTGTGACGTCTGTGACTGCGCCTGTCTTATAGCATGACGTCTGCGACTGCGCCTGTCTTATAGTGTGACGTCTGCGACTGCGCCTGTCTTATAGTGTGACGTCTGCGACTGCTCCTGTCTTATAGTGTGACGTCTGCGACTGCTCCTGTCTTATAGTGTGACGTCTGCGACTGCTCCTGTCTTATAGTGTGACGTCTGCGCCTGCTCCTGTCTTATAGTGTGACGTCTGCGACTGCTCCTGTCTTATAGTGTGACGTCTGCGACTGCTCCTGTCTTATAGTGTGACGTCTGCGACTGCTCCTGTCTTATAGTGTGACGTCTGCGCCTGCTCCTGTCTTATAGTGTGACGTCTGCGCCTGCTCCTGTCTTATAGTGTGACGTCTGCGACTGCTCCTGTCTTATAGTGTGACGTCTGCGACTGCGCCTGTCTTATAGTGTGACGTCTGCGACTGCGCCTGTCTTATAGTGTGACGTCTGCGACTGCGCCTGTCTTATAGTGTGACGTCTGCGCCTGCTCCTGTCTTATAGTGTGACGTCTGCGACTGCTCCTGTCTTATAGTGTGACGTCTGCGACTGCTCCTGTCTTATAGTGTGACGTCTGCGACTGCTCCTGTCTTATAGTGTGACGTCTGCGACTGCTCCTGTCTTATGCGTGACGTCTGCGACTGCGCCTGTCTTATAGTGTGACGTCTGCGACTGCTCCTGTCTTATAGTGTGACGTCTGCGACTGCTCCTGTCTTATAGTGTGACGTCTGCGACTGCTCTTGTCTTATGCGTGACGTCTGCGACTGCGCCTGTCTTATAGTGTGACGTCTGCGCCTGTCTTATAGTGTGACGTCTGCGTCTGTCTTATAGTGTGACGTCTGCGCCTGTCTTATAGTGTGACGTCTGCGACTACGTCTCCAACTGCGCCTGTGTCTGTGACTGCGCCTGTCTTATAGCATGACGTCTGCGACTGCGCCTGTCTTATAGTGTGACGTCTGCGACTGCGCCTGTCTTATAGTGTGACGTCTGCGACTGCTCCTGTCTTATAGTGTGACGTCTGCGACTGCTCCTGTCTTATAGCATGACGTCTGCGACTGCTCCTGTCTTATGCGTGACGTCTGTGACTGCGCCTGTCTTATAGCATGACGTCTGCGACTGCTCCTGTCTTATAGCATGACGTCTGCGACTGCTCCTGTCTTATAGTGTGACGTCTGCGACTGCGCCTGTCTTATAGTGTGACGTCTGCGACTGCTCCTGTCTTATAGTGTGACGTCTGCGACTGCGCCTGTCTTATAGTGTGACGTCTGCGACTGCTCCTGTCTTATAGTGTGACGTCTGCGACTGCGCCTGTCTTATAGTGTGACGTCTGCGACTGCTCCTGTCTTATAGTGTGACGTCTGCGACTGCTCCTGTCTTATAGTGTGACGTCTGCGACTGCGCCTGTCTTATAGTGTGACGTCTGCGACTGCTCCTGTCTTATAGTGTGACGTCTGCGACTGCGCCTGTCTTATAGTGTGACGTCTGCGACTGCTCCTGTCTTATGCGTGACGTCTGCGACTGCGCCTGTCTTATAGTGTGACGTCTGCGACTGCTCCTGTCTTATAGTGTGACGTCTGCGACTGCGCCTGTCTTATAGTGTGACGGCGCAGTATAGTGTGACGTCTGCGACTGCTCCTGTCTTATAGTGTGACGTCTGCGACTGCTCCTGTCTTATAGTGTGACGTCTGCGACTGCGCCTGTCTTATAGTGTGACGTCTGCGACTGCGCCTGTCTTATAGTGTGACGTCTGCGACTGCTCCTGTCTTATAGTGTGACGTCTGCGACTGCTCCTGTCTTATAGTGTGACGTCTGCGACTGCGCCTGTCTTATAGTGTGACGTCTGCGACTGCTCCTGTCTTATAGTGTGACGTCTGCGACTGCTCCTGTCTTATAGTGTGACGTCTGCGACTGCTCCTGTCTTATAGCGTGACGTCTGCGACTGCGCCTGTCTTATAGCGTGACGTCTGCGACTGCTCCTGTCTTATAGTGTGACGTCTGCGACTGCTCCTGTCTTATAGTGTGACGTCTGCGACTGCGCCTGTCTTATAGTGTGACGTCTGCGACTGCGCCTGTCTTATAGTGTGACGTCTGCGACTGCGCCTGTCTTATAGTGTGACGGCGCAGTATAGTGTGACGTCTGCGACTGCTCCTGTCTTATAGTGTGACGTCTGCGACTGCTCCTGTCTTATAGCGTGACGTCTGCGACTGCTCCTGTCTTATAGTGTGACGTCTGCGACTGCTCCTGTCTTATAGCGTGACGTCTGCGACTGCTCCTGTCTTATAGTGTGACGTCTGCGACTGCGCCTGTCTTATAGTGTGACGTCTGCGACTGCGCCTGTCTTATAGTGTGACGTCTGCGACTGCGCCTGTCTTATAGTGTGACGGCGCAGTATAGTGTGACGTCTGCGACTGCTCCTGTCTTATAGCGTGACGTCTGCGACTGCTCCTGTCTTATAGCGTGACGTCTGCGACTGCTCCTGTCTTATAGTGTGACGTCTGCGACTGCTCCTGTCTTATAGTGTGACGTCTGCGACTGCGCCTGTCTTATAGTGTGACGTCTGCGACTGCGCCTGTCTTATAGTGTGACGGCGCAGTATAGTGTGACGTCTGCGACTGCTCCTGTCTTATAGTGTGACGTCTGCGACTGCTCCTGTCTTATGCGTGACGTCTGCGACTGCGCCTGTCTTATAGTGTGACGTCTGCGACTGCGCCTGTCTTATAGTGTGACGTCTGCGACTGCTCCTGTCTTATAGTGTGACGTCTGCGACTGCGCCTGTCTTATAGTGTGACGTCTGCGACTGCGCCTGTCTTATAGTGTGACGTCTGCGCCTGCTCCTGTCTTATAGTGTGACGTCTGCGACTGCTCCTGTCTTATAGTGTGACGTCTGCGACTGCGCCTGTCTTATAGTGTGACGTCTGCGACTGCTCCTGTCTTATAGTGTGACGTCTGCGACTGCTCCTGTCTTATAGTGTGACGTCTGCGACTGCGCCTGTCTTATAGTGTGACGTCTGCGACTGCTCCTGTCTTATGCGTGACGTCTGCGACTGCGCCTGTCTTATAGTGTGACGTCTGCGACTGCGCCTGTCTTATAGTGTGACGGCGCAGTATAGTGTGACGTCTGCGACTGCTCCTGTCTTATAGTGTGACGTCTGCGACTGCTCCTGTCTTATAGTGTGACGTCTGCGACTGCTCCTGTCTTATGCGTGACGTCTGCGACTGCTCCTGTCTTATGCGTGACGTCTGCGACTGCGCCTGTCTTATAGTGTGACGTCTGCGACTGCTCCTGTCTTATAGTGTGACGTCTGCGACTGCGCCTGTCTTATAGTGTGACGTCTGCGACTGCTCCTGTCTTATGCGTGACGTCTGCGACTGCGCCTGTCTTATAGTGTGACGTCTGCGACTGCTCCTGTCTTATAGTGTGACGTCTGCGACTGCGCCTGTCTTATAGTGTGACGGCGCAGTATAGTGTGACGTCTGCGACTGCTCCTGTCTTATAGTGTGACGTCTGCGACTGCGCCTGTCTTATAGTGTGACGTCTGCGACTGCTCCTGTCTTATAGTGTGACGTCTGCGACTGCTCCTGTCTTATAGTGTGACGTCTGCGACTGCTCCTGTCTTATAGTGTGACGTCTGCGACTGCTCCTGTCTTATAGTGTGACGTCTGCGACTGCTCCTGTCTTATAGTGTGACGTCTGCGACTGCGCCTGTCTTATAGTGTGACGTCTGCGACTGCTCCTGTCTTATAGTGTGACGTCTGCGACTGCTCCTGTCTTATAGTGTGACGTCTGCGACTGCGCCTGTCTTATAGTGTGACGTCTGCGACTGCTCCTGTCTTATGCGTGACGTCTGCGACTGCGCCTGTCTTATAGTGTGACGTCTGCGACTGCGCCTGTCTTATAGTGTGACGGCGCAGTATAGTGTGACGTCTGCGACTGCTCCTGTCTTATAGTGTGACGTCTGCGACTGCTCCTGTCTTATAGTGTGACGTCTGCGACTGCTCCTGTCTTATGCGTGACGTCTGCGACTGCGCCTGTCTTATAGTGTGACGTCTGCGACTGCTCCTGTCTTATGCGTGACGTCTGCGACTGCGCCTGTCTTATAGTGTGACGTCTGCGACTGCTCCTGTCTTATAGTGTGACGTCTGCGACTGCGCCTGTCTTATAGTGTGACGTCTGCGCCTGCTCCTGTCTTATAGTGTGACGTCTGCGACTGCTCCTGTCTTATAGTGTGACGTCTGCGACTGCTCCTGTCTTATAGTGTGACGTCTGCGACTGCTCCTGTCTTATAGTGTGACGTCTGCGCCTGCTCCTGTCTTATAGTGTGACGTCTGCGACTGCGCCTGTCTTATAGTGTGACGTCTGCGCCTGCTCCTGTCTTATAGTGTGACGTCTGCGACTGCGCCTGTCTTATAGTGTGACGTCTGCGACTGCTCCTGTCTTATAGTGTGACGTCTGCGACTGCTCCTGTCTTATAGTGTGACGTCTGCGACTGCGCCTGTCTTATAGTGTGACGTCTGCGACTGCTCCTGTCTTATAGTGTGACGTCTGCGACTGCGCCTGTCTTATAGTGTGACGTCTGCGCCTGCTCCTGTCTTATAGTGTGACGTCTGCGACTGCGCCTGTCTTATAGTGTGACGTCTGCGCCTGCTCCTGTCTTATAGTGTGACGTCTGCGACTGCTCCTGTCTTATAGTGTGACGTCTGCGACTGCTCCTGTCTTATAGTGTGACGTCTGCGACTGCGCCTGTCTTATAGTGTGACGTCTGCGACTGCTCCTGTCTTATAGTGTGACGTCTGCGACTGCTCCTGTCTTATAGTGTGACGTCTGCGACTGCTCCTGTCTTATGCGTGACGTCTGCGACTGCGCCTGTCTTATAGTGTGACGTCTGCGACTGCGCCTGTCTTATAGTGTGACGGCGCAGTATAGTGTGACGTCTGCGACTGCTCCTGTCTTATAGTGTGACGTCTGCGACTGCTCCTGTCTTATAGTGTGACGTCTGCGACTGCTCCTGTCTTATGCGTGACGTCTGCGACTGCGCCTGTCTTATAGTGTGACGTCTGCGACTGCTCCTGTCTTATGCGTGACGTCTGCGACTGCGCCTGTCTTATAGTGTGACGTCTGCGACTGCTCCTGTCTTATAGTGTGACGTCTGCGACTGCGCCTGTCTTATAGTGTGACGTCTGCGCCTGCTCCTGTCTTATAGTGTGACGTCTGCGACTGCTCCTGTCTTATAGTGTGACGTCTGCGACTGCTCCTGTCTTATAGTGTGACGTCTGCGACTGCTCCTGTCTTATGCGTGACGTCTGCGACTGCGCCTGTCTTATAGTGTGACGTCTGCGACTGCGCCTGTCTTATAGTGTGACGGCGCAGTATAGTGTGACGTCTGCGACTGCGCCTGTCTTATAGTGTGACGTCTGCGACTGCGCCTGTCTTATAGTGTGACGGCGCAGTATAGTGTGACGTCTGCGACTGCGCCTGTCTTATAGTGTGACGTCTGCGACTGCTCCTGTCTTATGCGTGACGTCTGCGACTGCGCCTGTCTTATAGTGTGACGTCTGCGACTGCGCCTGTCTTATAGTGTGACGGCGCAGTATAGTGTGACGTCTGCGACTGCTCCTGTCTTATAGTGTGACGTCTGCGACTGCTCCTGTCTTATAGTGTGACGTCTGCGACTGCGCCTGTCTTATAGTGTGACGTCTGCGACTGCGCCTGTCTTATAGTGTGACGTCTGCGCCTGCTCCTGTCTTATAGTGTGACGTCTGCGACTGCTCCTGTCTTATAGTGTGACGTCTGCGACTGCTCCTGTCTTATAGTGTGACGTCTGCGACTGCGCCTGTCTTATAGTGTGACGTCTGCGACTGCGCCTGTCTTATAGTGTGACGTCTGCGACTGCGCCTGTCTTATAGTGTGACGTCTGCGCCTGCTCCTGTCTTATAGTGTGACGTCTGCGACTGCTCCTGTCTTATAGTGTGACGTCTGCGACTGCTCCTGTCTTATAGTGTGACGTCTGCGACTGCTCCTGTCTTATAGTGTGACGTCTGCGACTGCTCCTGTCTTATGCGTGACGTCTGCGACTGCGCCTGTCTTATAGTGTGACGTCTGCGACTGCTCCTGTCTTATAGTGTGACGTCTGCGACTGCTCCTGTCTTATAGTGTGACGTCTGCGACTGCTCCTGTCTTATAGTGTGACGTCTGCGACTGCTCTTGTCTTATGCGTGACGTCTGCGACTGCGCCTGTCTTATAGTGTGACGTCTGCGCCTGTCTTATAGTGTGACGTCTGCGTCTGTCTTATAGTGTGACGTCTGCGCCTGTCTTATAGTGTGACGTCTGCGACTACGTCTCCAACTGCGCCTGTGTCTGTGACTGCGCCTGTCTTATAGCATGACGTCTGCGACTGCGCCTGTCTTATAGTGTGACGTCTGCGACTGCGCCTGTCTTATAGTGTGACGTCTGCGACTGCTCCTGTCTTATAGTGTGACGTCTGCGACTGCTCCTGTCTTATAGCATGACGTCTGCGACTGCTCCTGTCTTATGCGTGACGTCTGTGACTGCGCCTGTCTTATAGCATGACGTCTGCGACTGCTCCTGTCTTATAGCATGACGTCTGCGACTGCTCCTGTCTTATAGTGTGACGTCTGCGACTGCGCCTGTCTTATAGTGTGACGTCTGCGACTGCTCCTGTCTTATAGTGTGACGTCTGCGACTGCTCCTGTCTTATAGTGTGACGTCTGCGACTGCTCCTGTCTTATAGTGTGACGTCTGCGACTGCTCCTGTCTTATAGTGTGACGTCTGCGACTGCTCCTGTCTTATAGTGTGACGTCTGCGACTGCTCCTGTCTTATAGTGTGACGTCTGCGACTGCGCCTGTCTTATAGTGTGACGTCTGCGACTGCTCCTGTCTTATAGTGTGACGTCTGCGACTGCTCCTGTCTTATAGTGTGACGTCTGCGACTGCTCCTGTCTTATAGTGTGACGTCTGCGACTGCTCCTGTCTTATAGTGTGACGTCTGCGACTGCTCCTGTCTTATGCGTGACGTCTGCGACTGCGCCTGTCTTATAGTGTGACGTCTGCGCCTGTCTTATAGTGTGACGTCTGCGTCTGTCTTATAGTGTGACGTCTGCGCCTGTCTTATAGTGTGACGTCTGCGCCTGTCTTATAGTATGACGTCTGCGACTACGTCTCCAACTGCGCCTGTGTCTGTGACTGCGCCTGTCTTATAGCATGACGTCTGCGACTGCGCCTGTCTTATAGTGTGACGTCTGCGACTGCGCCTGTCTTATAGTGTGACGTCTGCGACTGCGCCTGTCTTATGCGTGACGTCTGCGACTGCGCCTGTCTTATAGTGTGACGTCTGCGACTGCGCCTGTCTTATAGTGTGACGTCTGCGACTGCTCCTGTCTTATAGTGTGACGTCTGCGACTGCTCCTGTCTTATAGCATGACGTCTGCGACTGCTCCTGTCTTATAGCATGACGTCTGCGACTGCTCCTGTCTTATGCGTGACGTCTGGGACTGCGCCTGTCTTATAGCATGACGTCTGCGACTGCTCCTGTCTTATAGCATGACGTCTGCGACTGCTCCTGTCTTATAGCATGACGTCTGTGACTGCGCCTGTCTTATAGCATGACGTCTGCGACTGCTCCTGTCTTATAGTGTGACGTCTGCGACTGCGCCTGTCTTATAGTGTGACGTCTGCGACTGCTCCTGTCTTATAGTGTGACGTCTGCGACTGCTCCTGTCTTATAGCATGACGTCTGCGACTGCTCCTGTCTTATGCGTGACGTCTGCGACTGCGCCTGTCTTATAGTGTGACGTCTGCGCCTGTCTTATAGTGTGACGTCTGCGCCTGTCTTATAGTGTGACGTCTGCGCCTGTCTTATAGTGTGACGTCTGCGACTACGTCTCCAACTGCGCCTGTGTCTGTGCCTGTCTTATAGCATGACGTCTGCGACTGCGCCTGTCTTATAGTGTGACGTCTGCGACTGCGCCTGTCTTATAGTGTGACGTCTGCGACTACGTCTCCAACTGCGCCTGTGTCTGCGACTGCTCCTGTCTTATAGCGTGACGTCTGCGACTACGTCTCCAACTGCGCCTGTGTCTGTGACTGCGCCTGTCTTATAGCATGACGTCTGCGCCTGTCTTATAGTGTGACGTCTGCGACTGCTCCTGTCTACGACTGCACCTGTCTGCGTCTGTAATAATATATAATATATAATATATAATATACAATATATAATATATATTATAGCGTGACTGCCTGTCTTATAGCGTGACGTCTGCGACTGCACCTGTCTTATAGCGTGACGTCGCTATAATATATAGCGTGTATATAATATATAATAATATATAATATATATAGTGTATATATATACTGTAGTAGACGGTTGCATAGTTATAATTTTCTCCCTGATATTATCAATCTTATAAGTGAAGAAGTTCATAAAGTCATTACTGCTGTGCTGCTTGGAAACTTCGGTGCTTGAAGCTTTCTTTTTCGTTAGTTTAGCCACCGTTTCAAATAAATACCTAGGATTATGTTTATTTTCTTCTAATAGGTTTGAAAAATAAGCAGATCTAGCAGCTTTTAAAGCCTCTCTGTAAAGCAATCGAGCTCTCTTTCCATGAAATGCGAAATACCTCTAGTTTTGTTTTCTTCCAGTTGCGCTCCATCTCTCTGGCTGCTCTCTTAAGGGCCGAGTGTGCTCGTTGTACCACGGCGTTGGACTATTTTCTTTAATCTTCTTTAAGCGCAACGGAGCAACTGTGTCTAAAGTGCTGGAAAAGAGAGAGTTAAAAGTTTCTGTTGCAATATCGAGTTCTTCTAAGCTATCTGGGATGCTGAGATGATGAAACTGATCAGGAAGATTATTAATAAAGCAATCTTTAGTGGCAGAAGTAATAGGTCTAACATATTTGTACGGAGTCGACTTTGCAGCCTTGGCTAAATGAAGTTTATACGAGACTAGATAATGATCTGAGATGTCATCGCTCTGCTGCAGAATTTCAACAGCATCAACATCTATTCCATGTGATAATATTAGATCTAGAGTATGATTACGACGATGAGTAGGTCCTGACACGTGTTGTCTAACTCCAGTTGAGTTTACAATGTCTTTAAATGCCAATCCCAATGCATCTTTTTCATTATCGATGTGTATATTAAAATCACCAACAATTAGTACTTTATAGTTTTATTAGTACATTTGTCCAATATTAATTCTGATAGAAAGTCCGCAAATTCTTTGATAAAATCTTTATGGTGCCCTGGTGGCCTGTATACAGTAGCCAGCACAAATCTCAAACGTGATTTATCATTTATACTATATATTTTTACATTAAGTACTAACACTTCAAAAGAATTATATTTAAAACTTGATTTCTTAGTGGTTTTGAAAATATTACTATAGATTATTATATATAGACAACTCCTCCCCCTTTGCGTTTCAGACGAGGCTCATGTTTATAACAGTAATCTTGCGGGGTGGACTCATTTAAAGTAATGTAATCGTTTGGTTTTAGCCAGGTTTCTGTCAAACACAGCACATCTAGGTTATTATCTAAAATAATATCATTAATAATGAGTGCTTTTGAAGTAAGCGATCGAATATTCAGCAACCCAAGCTTTAGCATTTGCTCATCTGTATTATAGCTGTTTTTTAATTGTTGAACATCAATACAATTTTTAACCTTAGATGGGTTTAAAAGTTTTTTGGATTTCCAAATTCGGGGAACAGACACAGTCTCTATATGATGATAGCTAGGTGAAAGAGGCTCTATGTGATGGGATTTATCTGACCTTGGTGACGTGAGGCCGCTAGCAGACGGTCGGTTTAGCCAGTCTGTCTGCTTCCTGACCTGAGCCCCAGATTGTCATGTTTGAGCTCTAAGACTATGAGCCATATTACTAGAGAGAAGAGCAGCACCATCCCAGGAGGGATGAATACCATCTCTTTTCAACAGGTCAGGTTTGCCCCAAAAACTTTTCCAATTGTCTATAAATTCTATATTATGTTGCGGACACCACTTAGACAGCCAGCGATTCAGTGAACACAATCTACTAACTATCTCATCACTCCTGCGAACAGGAAGGGGGCCAGAGCAAATTACAGTGCTTGACATCGTACTTGCAAGTTCACACACCTCTTTAATATTAATTTTGGTGATCTCCGACTGGCGGAGTCGAACATCATTAGTGCCGACGTGAATAATGATCTTAGAGAATTTATGATTAGCATTAGCCAGCACTTTTAAATTTGCTTTGATGTCAGGCGCTCTGGCTCCCGGCAAACATGTGACCATGGTGGTTGGTGTCTCTATTTTCACGTTCCGTGTAATAGAATCGCCAATAACTAGGGCACAATCATTCTCAGTGGGTGTTTCACTGAGCGGGGCAAATCGATTTGTTATGGTAATCGGAACGGATGAGTGGTTTTTTGATCCGCGACTAGAGCGATCCCTCACTGTCACCCATTTGCCCGGTTGCGCAGGCACTAATTCAGCTGGAACCGCATCATGTAAAGAGTTCACTATGCTAGGCGCATCCAAAATAGTATCTGAAGCTCTAGCACTCTTACTATCCTCAATTAAAGTTTGGATGCGTGTTTCTAGTTCTGAAATCTTCTCTGTCAGCCTAACTGTCTCCTTGCATTTATCACATATAAATCCTATATTGCCAACAGAGAAGGCTATGCTAAACATGTGACATGAAGTGCAGGTGACAATAACAGGACAAGACATTACTCACCGTGTTTGTTGAGTGATTCTTACTCACCTGAGCTTTTATGAACTCAAAGGCGCGAGCGCGCGAGAGAAAAATAAATAAATAAAAATAGCTGAGCGCACGGGTGGCGCGTTAACAGGCTAGCGAATTACTAGCGTGTTGTGCTAGTAGTAACGGAAGCTAGCGATGTCAGGTTAATCTGAGATGTTGGGTAAGCTGTATTTAGTAGTAGTATAAACAACTAGAAATTGTAGTAAATGATGGTTCAAAACAAGGAAATACGAGGCTAAGACGGAGCTTACTGCACCGAAGCAAACACACTCACAGCAGGCAGCGAGGCAGACAGGAGCAATCAAATATATAATAATATATAGCGTGTATATAATATATATAATATATAATAATATATAGTATATAATATATAATATATAATATATAATATATATTATAGCGTGACTGCGCCTGCGTCTGCGACTGCGCCTGCGTCTGCGCCTGCGTCTGCGACTGCGCCTGTCTTATAGCGTGACGTCTGCGACTGCGTCTGTCTTATAGCGTGACATCTGCGACTGCGTCTGTCTTATAGCGTGACGTCTGCGACTGCGTCTGTCTTATAGAGTGACGTCTGCGACTGCGCCTGCGTCTGCGACTGCGCCTGTCTTATAGCGTGACGTCGCTATAATATATAGCGTGTAAATAATATATAATATATATTATATATTATAGTGTGACTGCGCCTGCGTCTGCGACTGCGCCTGTCTGCGACTGTCTGCTTCTGTGACGTCTGCGACTGCGCCTGTCTGCGACTGCTTCTGCGACTGCGCCTGTCTTATAGCGTGACGTCTGCGACTGCGCCTGTCTGCGACTGCTTCTGCGACTGCGCCTGTCTTATAGCGTGACGTCTGCGACTGCGCCTGTCTTATAGCGTGACGTCTGCGTCTGCGCCTGTCTTATAGCGTGACGTCTGCGACTGCGCCTGTCTGAGACTGTACCTGCGTCTGTGACTGCGCCTGCGTCTGTGACTGCGCCTGCGTCTGCGACTGCACCTGTCTTATAGCGTGACGTCTGTGACTGCGCCTGTCTTATAGCGTGACGTCTGCGACTGCGCCTGTCTTAAAGCGTAACGTCTGCGCCTGTCTTATAGCGTGACGTCTGCGACTGCGCCTGTCTTATAGCGTGACTGCGCCTGCGTCTGCGACTGCACCTGTCTTATAGCGTGACGTCTGTGACTGCGCCTGTCTTATAGCGTGACGTCTGCGACTGCGCCTGTCTTAAAGCGTAACGTCTGCGCCTGTCTTATAGCGTGACGTCTGCGACTGCTTCTGTGTCTGCGTCTGCGACTGCGCCTGTCTTATAGCGTGACGTCTGCGACTGCGTCTGTCTGTGACTGCGCCTGCATCTGCGACTGCGCCTGTCTTATAGCGTGACGTCTGCGACTGCGCCTGTCTTATAGTGTGACGTCTGCGACTGCGCCTGTCTTATAGCGTGACGTCTGCGACTGCGCCTACGTCTGCGACTGCGTCTGTCTTATAGCGTGACGTCTGCGACTGCGCCTGCGTCTGTCTTATAGCGTGAAGTCTGCGCCTGCGTCTGCGACTGCGTCTGTCTTATAGCGTGAAGTCTGCGACTGCGCCTGTCTTATAGCGTGACACCTGCGACTGCGCCTGTCTTATAGCGTGAAGTCTGCGACTACGTCTGCGACTGCGCCTATGTCTGCGACTTGAGAATATCTCTATAGATTGTTGCAACACCGCCGCCACGACCAATCAGACGGGGCTCATGCTTATAGGAGTATCCAGATGGAGTAGACTCATTTAGACCGAAATAATCATTTGGTTTAAGCCAGGTTTCAGTAAGGCAAAGTACATCGAAGCTATTATCTGTGACTATTTCATTTACAATAACTGCCTTAGGTGTGAGTGATCTAATGTTTAGAAGACCTAGCTTTAGAAATTGTTTTTGTTTACTAATAGCAACATTTTCTGTTTTAATAACAATTAGATTTTTCCTAGATCCTGAATTAGATTTATTATTTGATCTCACTTAACGAGGAATAGACACAGTTTCTATGCAATGTTCTACACTAGTATTTATATCAGTTAAATTGGTGCAGCAGAGACTATGATTTGGACTTTTGGTAACTAGTCATCTAACGGTATTTAACATTTTGGAGATGTTATCCGACAGAAGATCCACTCCGAATCTGTTTGGGTGTAAGCCATCGGCACGGAAAAGCCTTGGACGCTTCCAAAACAGATTCCAATTATTTACAAAGAGCAGTTTCTGCTCATTGCACTGTGACATTAACCATTAATTTAGCGCGAATAGACTACTAAACTTTTCATGTCCTAGTCGGTACATGGGAAGCGGTCCTGACACAATAATCGTTGTTTCGGGCGATGTGCTGCGTACCGTATCGATCAGATTCCTGAAGTCTTTCTTCAGAACCTCCGTCTGGCGCAGCCTGATGTCGTTCACTCCCGCGTGCAGGACCACAGTTCCGACGCGCTCGTCACTGTTCAGAATCTCGGGAACGCGAGCGGCGATTTCAGAAACACGAGCACCAGGAAAGCAGTGACTGTGCACCTTACTTTTACCTAATGTAGCGTGTACGTGTCGAACGATGGAATCGCCGATGATCACAGCATCACGTTCTGTTTCGCGAAGAGGGGAGAAGCGGTTTTGTGTGGATAACTCGAAAACCGGGAGGGTCGGAGAGAGTCTTGGTCTAGACCTGACTCGCGTCTTCCGCTGCGGAACCATCCAGGCTTCGTGGTGGCGTGTTGGAGCCGGAGTGAATGAGACCATGGCTGATCGTGACCTCGGCGCTCGGGACCGATGCTGAGTAACGCACGGAGTAGACGAGGTCGGAATCAGCGGGTTAGTAACGTTAATCTCTGATTTGTGCGCATCGGCGCGGGATGTTTCAAGAGCTAACCGCCGGTCTCTTAGCTCGGCTTGTCTCACTAAAAGGTCGTGGATCTGTTTCTCAACAGCTTCCAGCTCGGACTGCAATGCGTGCAGCTCAAATGTGTCCTCACCTGCACCAAAAGGTAGACTACTTACATCTGATATATTCGCCATTTTAACAGATGGACAGTAAGTTAGCAACGACGCTACCAGTGATGCTATCAGTATTAATACTAATTTATGAATAAACTCTTGGATATAATCCGTCTTTTTAGTGGTACGGGTGTAGAGTAGACGCACAAAAAAAAAAAAAAAAAAGTTTGTTTGTAAGTGAGTGTGGAGAAGACGCGTTCAGCCGTGATCCACGGACGTAATCTATAGGAGTATCCAGCGTTGGATCACTAATAGGCTTGAGACGCGTCTGCTCAACAGTCCGCGTTGTAACTATGAGGTTTGAGCAGTAGTGCTTCTCAGTGAGGAAAAGTGGAAAATGTTCGTTGTAAGTGAGTTTAAAGAGAAAATCAAGAATTATAAATCGAATCAAAGACAACAACGTGTTCAAACGCGACACATGCACAATAAACAGAGTCCCTGTCCTTCTGTCCTTCTCTCCTTCTGTCCTTCTGTCCTTTTGTCCTTTTGTCCTTTTGTCCTTTTGTCCTTCTGTCCTTCTGTCCTTTTGTCCTGTCCTTCTGTCCTTCTGTCCTTTTGTCCTTTTGTCCTTTTGTCCTTCTGTCCTTCTGTCCTTCTGTCCTTCTGTCCTTCTGTCCTTTTGTCCTTTTGTCCTTTTGTCCTTTTGTCCTTTTGTCCTTTTGTCCTTTTGCCCTTTTGCCCTTCTGTCCTTCTCTCCTTCTGTCCTTCTCTCCTTCTGTCCTTCTCTCCTTCTGTCCTTCTCTCCTTCTGTCCTTCTGTCCTTTTGTCCTTTTGTCCTTTTGTCCTTTTGTCCTTTTGCCCTTTTGTCCTTCTGTCCTTTTGTCCCTCTGTCCTTTTGTCCCTCTGTCCCTCTGCCCTTTTGCCCTTTTGTCCTTCTGTCCAATTGTCCTTTTGTCCTTTTGTCCTTTTGTCCTTTTGTCCTTTTGTCCTTTTGTCCATTTGTCCATTTGTCCATTTGTCCATTTGTCCATTTGTCCATTTGTCCATTTGTCCATTTGTCCATTTGTCCTTTTGCCCTTTTGCCCTTTTGCCCTTTTGCCCTTTTGCCCTTCTATCCTTCTGTCCCTCTGTCCTTTTGTCCCTCTGTCCCTCTGTCCTTTTGCCCTTTTGTCCTTCTGTCCAATTGTCCTTTTGTCCCTCTGTCCTTTTGTCCTTTTGTCCTTTTGTCCATTTGTCCATTTGTCCATTTGTCCATTTGTCCATTTGTCCATTTGTCCATTTGTCCATTTGTCCTTTTGCCTTCTGTCCTTCTGTCCTTCTGTCCTTCTGTCCTTCTGTCCTTCTGTCCTTCTGTCCTTCTGTCCTTCTGTCCAATTGTCCAATTGTCCAATTGTCCAATTGTCCAATTGTCCAATTGTCCAATTGTCCAATTGTCCTTCTGTCCTTCTGTCCTTCTGTCCTTCTGTCCTTCTGTCCTTCTGTCCCTCTGTCCCTCTGTCCCTCTGTCCTTTTGTCCTTTTGTCCTTTTGTCCTTTTGTCCTTCTGTCCAATTGTCCCTCTGTCCCTCTGTCCTTTTGTCCTTTTGTCCTTTTGTCCCATTTTCCCTCTTCCCTTTTCCCTCTGTCCCATTTGTCCTTCTGTCCTTCTGTCCTTCTGTCCTTCTGTCCTTCTGTCCTTTTGTCCTTTTGCCCTTCTGCCCTTCTGCCCTTCTGCCCTTCTGTCCTTCTGTCCTTCTGCCCTTCTCTCCTTCTGTCCTGTCCTTCTGTCCTGTCCTTTTGCCCTTTTGTCCTTCTGTCCAATTGTCCTTTTGTCCCTCTGTCCTTTTGTCCTTTTGTCCTTTTGTCCATTTGTCCATTTGTCCATTTGTCCATTTGTCCATTTGTCCATTTGTCCATTTGTCCATTTGTCCATTTGTCCTTTTGCCCTTTTGCCCTCTTGCCCTTCTGTCCTTCTGTCCTTCTGTCCTTTTGTCCCTCTGTCCTTTTGTCCCTCTGTCCCTCTGTCCCTCTGTCCTTTTGCCCTTTTGTCCTTCTGTCCAATTGTCCTTTTGTCCTTTTGTCCTTTTGTCCTTTTGTCCTTTTGTCCATTTGTCCATTTGTCCATTTGTCCTTTTGTCCATTTGTCCTTTAGTCCTTTTGTCCTTTTGTCCTTTTGTCCTTCTGTCCTTCTGTCCTTCTGTCCATCTGTCCATCTGTCCATCTGTCCATCTGTCCTTCTGTCCTTCTGTCCTTCTGTCCAATTGTCCAATTGTCCAATTGTCCAATTGTCCAATTGTCCTTCTGTCCTTCTGTCCTTCTGTCCTTCTGTCCTTTTGTTCCTCTGTCCTTTTGTCCCTCTGTCCTTTTGTCCTTCTGTCCAATTGTCCCTCTGTCCTTTTGTCCTTTTGTCCTTTTGTCCTTTTGTCCTTTTGCCCTTTTGCCCTTTTGTCCCTCTGTCCCTCTGTCCCTCTGTCCCTCTGTCCCTCTGTCCTTTTGTCCTTTTGTCCTTTTGTCCTTTTGTCCAATTGTCCTTCTGTCCTTCTGTCCTTCTGTCCTTCTGTCCTTCTGTCCTTCTGTCCCTCTGTCCCTCTGTCCCTCTGTCCTTTTGTCCTTTTGTCCTTTTGTCCTTCTGTCCTTCTGTCCTTTTGTCCTTCTGTCCATTTGTCCTTCTGTCCTTCTGTCCTTTTGTCCCTCTGTCCTTCTGTCCTTCTGTCCTTCTGTCCTTTTGTCCTTTTGTCCTTCTGTCCATTTGTCCTTCTGTCCTTCTGTCCTTTTGTCCCTCTGTCCTTTTGTCCTTTTGTCCTTTTGTCCTTTTGTCCTTTTGTCCTTCTGTCCTTTTGCCCCTTTGTCCTTTTGTCCTTTTGTCCTTTTGTCCTTTTGCCCTTTTGTCCTTCTGTCCTTCTGTCCTTCTGTACTTTTGTCCCTCTGTCCTTTTGTCCCTCTGTCCCTCTGTCCCTCTGTCCCTCTGTCCCTTTGTCCTTTTGTCCTTTTGTCCTTTTGCCCTTTTGCCCTTTTGTCCTTCTGTCCTTCTGTCCTTCTGTACTTTTGTCCCTCTGTCCTTTTGTCCCTCTGTCCCTCTGTCCCTTTGTCCTTTTGTCCTTTTGTCCTTTTGTCCTTTTGTCCAATTGTCCAATTGTCCAATTGTCCAATTGTCCAATTGTCCTTCTGTCCTTCTGTCCTTCTGTCCTTCTGTCCTTTTGTCCCTCTGTCCTTTTGTCCTTTTGTCCTTTTGTCCTTTTGTCCTTTTGTCCTTTTGTCCTTCTGTCCATTTGTCCTTCTGTCCTTCTGTCCTTCTGTCATTCTGTCCATTTGTCCTTCTGTCCGTCTGTCCGTCTGTCCGTCTGTCCGTCTGTCCTTTTGTCCTTTTAGATAGATAGAACGATAAATAGATAGAACGATAGAACAATAGATAGATAGATAGATAGATAGATAGATAGATAGATAGAACGATAGATAGATAGATAGATAGATAGATAGATAGATAGAACGATAGATAGATAGATAGAACGATAGATAGATAGATAGAACGATAGATAGATAGATAGAACGATAGAACGATAGATAGATAGATAGAACGATAGATAGAACGATAGAACGATAGATAGAACGATAGATAGATAGATAGATAGATAGATAGATAGATAGATAGAACGATAGATAGAACGATAGATAGAACGATAGAACGATAGAACGATAGATAGATAGATAGATAGATAGATAGATAGATAGATAGATAGATAGATAGATAGATAGATAGATAGATAGATAGATAGATAGATAGATAGAACGATAGATAGAACGATAGATAGAACGATAGATAAAACGATAGAACGATAGATAGATTAAACGATAGAACGATAGAACGATAGATAGATAGAACGATAGAACGATAGATAGAACGATAGAAAGATAGAAAGATAGAACGATAGAACGATAGAGAGATAGATAGATAGAACGATAGATAGAACGATAGAACGATAGAGAGATAGATAGATAGAACGATAGATAGAACGATAGAACGATAGAACGATAGAACGATAGAGAGATAGATAGATAGAATGATAGAACGATAGATAGACAGATAGAACGATAGATAGATAGATAGATAGATAGAACGATAGAACGATAGATAGAACGATAGATAGATAGATAGATAGATAGATAGATAGATAGATAGATAGATAGATAGATAGATAGATAGATAGATAGATAGAATGATTGATAGATAGAACGATAGATAGAACGATAGATAGATAGATAGATAGATAGATAGATAGATAGATAGATAGATAGATAGATAGAACGATAGAACGATAGATAGATAGATAGATAGATAGATAGATAGATAGATAGATAGATAGATAGATAGATAGATAGATAGAACGATAGAAAGATAGATAGAACGATAGATAGAACGATAGAACGATAGATAGATAGATAGATAGATAGATAAAACGATAGAACGATAGATAGATTAAACGATAGAACGATAGAACGATAGATAGATAGAACAATAGAACGATAGATAGATAGATAGATAGATAGATAGATAGATAGATAGATAGATAGATAGATAGATAGATAGATAGATAGATAGAACGATAGAACGATAGATAGAACGATAGATAAAACGATAGAACGATAGATAGATTAAACGATAGAACGATAGAACGATAGATAGATAGAACGATAGAACGATAGAACGATAGATAGATAGAACGATAGAACGATAGAAAGATAGAAAGATAGAACGATAGAACGATAGAGAGATAGATAGATAGAACGATAGATAGAACGATAGAACGATAGAGAGATAGATAGATAGAACGATAGATAGAACGATAGAACGATAGAACGATAGAACGATAGAGAGATAGATAGATAGAATGATAGAACGATAGATAGACAGATAGAACGATAGATAGATAGATAGATAGATAGATAGATAGAATGATTGATAGATAGAACGATAGATAGAACGATAGATAGATAGATAGATAGATAGATAGATAGATAGATAGATAGATAGATAGATAGATAGATAGATAGATAGATAGATAGATAGATAGATAGATAGATAGATAGAACGATAGAACGATAGATAGACAGATAGAACGATAGATAGATTAAACGATAGAACGATAGATAGATAGAACGATAGAATGATAGATAGAACGATAGAAAGATAGATAGAACGATAGAAAGATAGAAAGATAGAACGATAGAGAGATAGATAGATAGAACGATAGAAAGATAGATAGAACGATAGAAAGATAGAAAGATAGAATGATAGAGAGATAGATAGATAGAACGATAGATAGAACGATAGAACGATAGAACGATAGAACGATAGAGAGATAGATAGATAGAATGATAGAACGATAGATAGAACGATAGAACGATAGAGAGATAGATAGATAGAATGATAGATAGAACGATAGAACGATAGAGAGATAGATAGATAGAACGATAGATAGAACGATAGAACGATAGAACGATAGAACGATAGAACGATAGAGAGATAGATAGATAGATAGATAGAATGATAGAACGATAGATAGACAGATAGAACGATAGATAGAACGATAGAACGATAGAAAGATAGATAGAACGATAGAAAGATAGAAAGATAGAACGATAGAGAGATAGATAGATAGAACGATAGAAAGATAGATAGAACGATAGAAAGATAGAAAGATAGAATGATAGAGAGATAGATAGATAGAACGATAGATAGAACGATAGAACGATAGAACGATAGAGAGATAGATAGATAGAATGATAGAACGATAGATAGAACGATAGAACGATAGAGAGATAGATAGATAGAACGATAGATAGAACGATAGAACGATAGAGAGATAGATAGATAGAACGATAGATAGAACGATAGAACGATAGAACGATAGAACGATAGAGAGATAGATAGATAGATAGATAGAATGATAGAACGATAGATAGACAGATAGAACGATAGATAGATAGAACGATAGATAGATAGATAGATAGATAGATAGATAGATAGATAGATAGATAGATAGATAGATAGATAGATAGATAGATAGATAGATAGATAGATAGATAGATAGATAGATAGATAGATAGATAGATAGATAGATAGAGAGAGAGATAGATAGACAGAATGATTGATTGATAGATAGAACGATAGATAGAACGATAGATAGATAGATAGATAGATAGATAGATAGATAGAACGATAGAACGATAGATAGACAGATAGAACGATAGATAGATTAAACGATAGAACGATAGATAGATAGAACGATAGAATGATAGATAGAACGATAGAAAGATAGATAGAACGATAGAAAGATAGAAAGATAGAACGATAGAGAGATAGATAGATAGATAGAACGATAGAAAGATAGATAGATAGATAGAACGATAGAAAGATAGAAAGATAGAACGATAGAATGATAGAGAGATAGATAGATAGAACGATAGAGAGATAGATAGATAGAACGATAGATAGAACGATAGAACGATAGATAGAACAATAGAAAGATAGAACGATAGATAGAACGATAGAACGATAGATAGATTAAACGATAGAAAGATAGATAGATAGAACGTTAGAATGATAGATAGAACGATAGAACGATAGAAAGATAGAAAGATAGAAAGATAGAACGATAGAACGATAGAGAGATAGATAGATAGAACGATAGATAGAACGATAGAACAATAGAACGATAGAACGATAGAGAGATAGATAGATAGAACGATAGAACGATAGATAGACAGATAGATAGATAGATAGATAGATAGATAGATAGAACGATAGAACGATAGATAGATAGAACGATAGAACGATAGATAGATAGATAGATAGAACGATAGAACGATAGATAGATAGATAGATAGATAGATAGATAGATAGAATGATAGAATGATAGATAGATAGATAGATAGATAGATAGATAGATAGATAGATAGATAGATAGAACGATAGAACGATAGAACGATAGATAGATAGATAGATAGATAGATAAAACGATAGAACAATAGATAGATTAAACGATAGAACGATAGAACGATAGATAGATAGAACGATGGAATGATAGATAGAACGATAGAAAGATAGAAAGATAGAACGATAGATAGAACGATAGATAAAACGATAGAACAATAGATAGATTAAACGATAGAACGATAGATAGATAGAACGATAGAACGATAGAACGATAGAACGATAGATAGATAGATAGATAGATAGATAGATAGATAGATAGATAGATAGATAGATAGATAGATAGATAGAACGATAGATAGAACGATAGATAGAACGATAGATAGAACGATAGATAAAACGATAGAACGATAGATAGATTAAACGATAGAACGATAGAACGATAGATAGATAGAACGATAGAACGATAGAACGATAGAACGATAGAACGATAGATAGATAGATAGATAGATAGATAGAACGATAGATAGATAGATAGATAGAACGATAGATAGATAGAACGATAGATAGAACGATAGAACGATAGATAGATAGAATGATAGAACGATAGAACGATAGATAGATAGAATGATAGAACGATAGAAAGATAGATAGATAGATAGATAGATAGATAGATAGATAGATAGATAGATAGATAGATAGATAGATAGATAGATAGATAGATAGATAGACAGATAGAACGATAGAGCGATAGAACGATAGATAGAAAGAACGATAGATAGAAAGAACGATAGAACGATAGAACGATAGAACGATAGATAGATAGATAGATAGATAGATAGATAGATAGATAGATAGATAGATAGATAGATAGATAGATAGAACGATAGATAGATAGATAGATAGATAGATAGATAGATAGATAGATAGATAGATAGATAGATAGATAGATAGTTAGATAGATAGATAGATAGAACGATAGAACGATAGATAGAAAGATAGAACGATAGATGGATAGAACGACAGAATGATAGAACGATAGATAGAACGATAGATAAAATGATAGAACGATAGATCGATAAAACGATAGAACGATAGAACAATAGATAGATAGAACGATAGAAAGATAGATAGATAGAACGATAGATAGATGGAACGATGGAACGATAGATAGATAGATAGATAGATAGATAGATAGAACGATAGAACGATAGAACGATAGATAGATAGAACGATAGATAGATAGAACGGTAGAACGGTAGAACGATAGAACGATAGATAGATAGATAGATAGATAGATAGATAGATAGATAGATAGATAGATAGATAGATAGATAGATAGATAGATAGATAGAACGATAGAACGATAGATAGATAGATAGATAGATAGATAGATAGATAGAACGATAGAACGATAGATAGAACGATAGATAGATAGATAGATAGATAGATAGATAGATAGATAGATAGATAGATAGATAGATAGATAGATAGATAGATAGATAGATAAAACGATAGAACGATAGATAGATTAAACGATAGAACGATAGAACGATAGATAGATAGAACGATAGAATGATAGATAGAACGATAGAAAGATAGATAGAACGATAGAAAGATAGAAAAATAGAAAGATAGAACGATAGAGAGATAGATAGATAGAACGATAGAACGATAGAGAGATAGATAGATAGAACGATAGATAGAACGATAGAACGATAGATAGAACAATAGAAAGATAGAACGATAGATAGAACGATAGAACGATAGATTCATAGATAGATAGATAGATAGATAGATAGATAGATAGATAGATAGATAGATAGATAGAACGATAGATAGAACGATAGATAGATAGATAGATAAATAGATAGATAAATAGATAGATAGATAGAACGATAGAACGATTGATAGATAGAACGATAGATAGAACGATAGATAGATAGATAGATAGATAGATAGATAGATAGATAGATAGATAGAACGATAGATAGAACGATAGATAGAACGATAGATAGATAGATAGATAGATAGATAGATAGATAGATAGATAGATAGATAGATAGATAGATAGATAGATAGATAGATAGAACGATAGAACGATAGATAGATAGAACGATAGAATGATAGATAGAATGATAGAAAGATAGAAAGATAGAACGATAGATAGATAGATAGATAGATAGATAGATAGATAGATAGATAGATAGATAGATAGATAGATAGATAGATAGATAGATAGATAGAACGATAGAACGATAGAACGATAGATAGATAGATAGATAGATAGATAGATAGATAGATAGATAGATAGATAGAACGATAGATAGATAGATAGAACGATTGATAGATAGAACGATAGAACGAACGATAGAACGAACGATAGATAGATAGATAGATAGATAGATAGATAGATAGATAGATAGATAGATAGATAGATAGATAGAACGATAGATAGATAGAACGATAGAATGATAGATAGAACGATAGAAAGATAGAAAGATAGAAAGATAGAACGATAGAACGATAGAGAGATAGATAGATAGAACGATAGAACGATAGAGAGATAGATAGAACGATAGATAGAACGATAGAACGATAGATAGAACGATAGAAAGATAGAACGATAGATAGAACGATAGAACGATAGATAGATAGATAGATAGATAGATAGATAGATAGATAGATAGATAGATAGATAGATAGATAGATAGATAGAACGATAGATAGATAGATAGATAGATAGAACGATAGATAGATAGATAGATAGATAGATAGATAGATAGATAGATAGATAGATAGATAGATAGATAGATAGATAGATAGATAGATAGATAGATAGATAGATAGATAGATAGATAGATAGATAGATAGATAGATAGATAGATAGAACGATAGATAGATAGAACGATAGAATGATAGATAGAATGATAGAAAGATAGAACGATAGATAGATAGATAGATAGATAGATAGATAGATAGATAGATAGATAGATAGATAGAACGATAGATAGATAGATAGATAGATAGATAGAACGATAGATAGATAGATAGATAGATAGATAGATAGATAGATAGATAGATAGATAGATAGATAGATAGAACGATAGATAGATAGAACGATAGAATGATAGATAGAACGATAGAAAGATAGAAAGATAGAACGATAGAACGATAGAGAGATAGATAGATAGAACGATAGAACGATAGAGAGATAGATAGAACGATAGATAGAACGATAGAACGATAGATAGAACGATAGAAAGATAGAACGATAGATAGAACGATAGAACGATAGATAGATAGATAGATAGATAGATAGATAGATAGATAGATAGATAGATAGATAGATAGATAGATAGATAGATAGATAGATAGAACGATAGAATGATAGATAGAACGATAGAAAGATAGAAAGATAGAACGATAGAGAGATAGATAGATAGAACGATAGAACGATAGAGAGATAGATAGAAAGATAGAAAGATAGAAAGATAGAACGATAGAACGATAGAGAGATAGATAGATAGAACGATAGATAGAACGATAGAGAGATAGATAGAACGATAGAAAGATAGAACGATAGATAGAACGATAGATAGAACGATAGATAGAACGATAGATAGATAGATAGATAGATAGATAGATAGATAGATAGATAGATAGATAGATAGATAGAACGATAGAATGATAGATAGAACAATAGAAAGATAGAACGATAGAACGATAGAGAGATAGATAGATAGAACGATAGATAGAACGATAGAACGATAGAGAGATAGATAGATAGAACGATAGATAGAACGATAGAAAGATAGAACGATAGATAGAACGATAGATAGAACGATAGATAGAACGATAGATAGAACGATAGATAGATAGATAGATAGATAGATAGATAGATAGATAGATAGATAGATAGATAGATAGATAGATAGATAGAACGATAGATAGATAGATAGATAGATAGATAGATAGATAGATAGATAGATAGATAGAACGATAGATAGATAGATAGATAGAACGATTGATAGATAGAACGATAGATAGAACGATTGATAGATAGAACGATAGATAGATAGATAGATAGATAGATAGATAGATAGATAGATAGATAGATAGATAGATAGATAGATAGATAGATAGATAGATAGATAGAACGATAGAACGATAGAATGATAGATAGAACGATAGAAAGATAGAAAGATAGAACGATAGATAGAACGATAGATAGATAGATAGATAGATAGATAGATAGATAGAACGATAGAACGATAGATAGATAGATAGATAGATAGATAGATAGATAGATAGATAGATAGATAGATAGATAGATAGATAGATAGATAGATAGATAGAATGATAGATAGATAGATAGATAGATAGAACGATTGATAGATAGAACGATAGAACGATAGAACGATAGAACGATAGATAGATAGATAGATAGATAGATAGATAGATAGATAGATAGATAGAACGATAGATAGATAGAACGATAGAATGATAGATAGAACGATAGAAAGATAGAAAGATAGAACGATAGATAGATAGATAGATAGATAGATAGATAGATAGATAGATAGAATGATAGATAGATAGATAGAACGATTGATAGATAGAACGATAGAACGATAGAACGATAGATAGATAGAACGATAGATAGAAAGATAGATAGATAGATAGATAGATAGATAGATAGATAGATAGATAGATAGATAGATAGATAGATAGATAGATAGATAGATAGATAGATAGATAAAACGATAGAACAATAGATAGATTAAACGATAGAACGATAGAACGATAGATAGATAGAACGATGGAATGATAGATAGAACGATAGAAAGATAGAAAGATAGAACGATAGATAGAACGATAGATAAAACGATAGAACAATAGATAGATTAAACGATAGAACGATAGATAGATAGAACGATAGAACGATAGAACGATAGAACGATAGATAGATAGATAGATAGATAGATAGATAGATAGATAGATAGATAGATAGATAGATAGATAGATAGATAGATAGATAGATAGATAGATAGATAGATAGATAGAACGATAGATAGAACGATAGATAGAACGATAGATAGAACGATAGATAAAACGATAGAACGATAGATAGATTAAACGATAGAACGATAGAACGATAGATAGATAGAACGATAGAACGATAGAACGATAGAACGATAGAACGATAGATAGATAGATAGATAGATAGATAGAACGATAGATAGATAGATAGATAGAACGATAGATAGATAGAACGATAGATAGAACGATAGAACGATAGATAGATAGAATGATAGAACGATAGAACGATAGATAGATAGAATGATAGAACGATAGAAAGATAGATAGATAGATAGATAGATAGATAGATAGATAGATAGATAGATAGATAGATAGATAGATAGATAGATAGATAGATAGACAGATAGAACGATAGAGCGATAGAACGATAGATAGAAAGAACGATAGATAGAAAGAACGATAGAACGATAGAACGATAGAACGATAGATAGATAGATAGATAGATAGATAGATAGATAGATAGATAGATAGATAGATAGATAGATAGATAGATAGATAGATAGATAGATAGATAGAACGATAGATAGATAGATAGATAGATAGATAGATAGATAGATAGATAGATAGATAGATAGATAGATAGAACGATAGAACGATAGATAGAAAGATAGAACGATAGATGGATAGAACGACAGAATGATAGAACGATAGATAGAACGATAGATAAAATGATAGAACGATAGATCGATAAAACGATAGAACGATAGAACAATAGATAGATAGAACGATAGAAAGATAGATAGATAGAACGATAGATAGATGGAACGATGGAACGATAGATAGATAGATAGATAGATAGATAGATAGAACGATAGAACGATAGAACGATAGAACGATAGATAGATAGAACGATAGATAGATAGAACGGTAGAACGGTAGAACGATAGAACGATAGATAGATAGATAGATAGATAGATAGATAGATAGATAGATAGATAGATAGATAGATAGATAGATAGAACGATAGAACGATAGATAGATAGATAGATAGATAGATAGATAGATAGATAGAACGATAGAACGATAGATAGAACGATAGATAGATAGATAGATAGATAGATAGATAGATAGATAGATAGATAGATAGATAGATAGATAGATAAAACGATAGAACGATAGATAGATTAAACGATAGAACGATAGAACGATAGATAGATAGAACGATAGAATGATAGATAGAACGATAGAAAGATAGATAGAACGATAGAAAGATAGAAAAATAGAAAGATAGAACGATAGAGAGATAGATAGATAGAACGATAGAACGATAGAGAGATAGATAGATAGAACGATAGATAGAACGATAGAACGATAGATAGAACAATAGAAAGATAGAACGATAGATAGAACGATAGAACGATAGATTCATAGATAGATAGATAGATAGATAGATAGATAGATAGATAGATAGATAGAACGATAGATAGAACGATAGATAGATAGATAGATAAATAGATAGATAAATAGATAGATAGATAGAACGATAGAACGATTGATAGATAGAACGATAGATAGAACGATAGATAGATAGATAGATAGATAGATAGATAGATAGATAGATAGAACGATAGATAGAACGATAGATAGAACGATAGATAGATAGATAGATAGATAGATAGATAGATAGATAGATAGATAGATAGATAGATAGAACGATAGAACGATAGATAGATAGAACGATAGAATGATAGATAGAATGATAGAAAGATAGAAAGATAGAACGATAGATAGATAGATAGATAGATAGATAGATAGATAGATAGATAGATAGATAGATAGATAGATAGATAGAACGATAGAACGATAGAACGATAGATAGATAGATAGATAGATAGATAGATAGATAGATAGATAGATAGATAGATAGATAGATAGAACGATAGATAGATAGATAGAACGATTGATAGATAGAACGATAGAACGAACGATAGAACGAACGATAGATAGATAGATAGATAGATAGATAGATAGATAGATAGATAGATAGATAGATAGATAGAACGATAGATAGATAGAACGATAGAATGATAGATAGAACGATAGAAAGATAGAAAGATAGAAAGATAGAACGATAGAACGATAGAGAGATAGATAGATAGAACGATAGAACGATAGAGAGATAGATAGAACGATAGATAGAACGATAGAACGATAGATAGAACGATAGAAAGATAGAACGATAGATAGAACGATAGAACGATAGATAGATAGATAGATAGATAGATAGATAGATAGATAGATAGATAGATAGATAGATAGATAGATAGATAGAACGATAGATAGATAGATAGATAGATAGAACGATAGATAGATAGATAGATAGATAGATAGATAGATAGATAGATAGATAGATAGATAGATAGATAGATAGATAGATAGATAGATAGATAGATAGATAGATAGATAGATAGATAGATAGATAGAACGATAGATAGATAGAACGATAGAATGATAGATAGAATGATAGAAAGATAGAACGATAGATAGATAGATAGATAGATAGATAGATAGATAGATAGAACGATAGATAGATAGATAGATAGATAGATAGATAGAACGATAGATAGATAGATAGATAGATAGATAGATAGATAGATAGATAGATAGATAGATAGATAGATAGATAGATAGATAGAACGATAGATAGATAGAACGATAGAATGATAGATAGAACGATAGAAAGATAGAAAGATAGAACGATAGAACGATAGAGAGATAGATAGATAGAACGATAGAACGATAGAGAGATAGATAGAACGATAGATAGAACGATAGAACGATAGATAGAACGATAGAAAGATAGAACGATAGATAGAACGATAGAACGATAGATAGATAGATAGATAGATAGATAGATAGATAGATAGATAGATAGATAGATAGATAGATAGATAGATAGATAGATAGATAGATAGATAGATAGATAGAACGATAGAATGATAGATAGAACGATAGAAAGATAGAAAGATAGAACGATAGAGAGATAGATAGATAGAACGATAGAACGATAGAGAGATAGATAGAAAGATAGAAAGATAGAAAGATAGAACGATAGAACGATAGAGAGATAGATAGATAGAACGATAGATAGAACGATAGAGAGATAGATAGAACGATAGAAAGATAGAACGATAGATAGAACGATAGATAGAACGATAGATAGAACGATAGATAGATAGATAGATAGATAGATAGATAGATAGATAGATAGATAGATAGATAGAACGATAGAATGATAGATAGAACAATAGAAAGATAGAACGATAGAACGATAGAGAGATAGATAGATAGAACGATAGATAGAACGATAGAACGATAGAGAGATAGATAGATAGAACGATAGATAGAACGATAGAAAGATAGAACGATAGATAGAACGATAGATAGAACGATAGATAGAACGATAGATAGAACGATAGATAGATAGATAGATAGATAGATAGATAGATAGATAGATAGATAGATAGATAGATAGATAGATAGATAGATAGAACGATAGATAGATAGATAGATAGATAGATAGATAGATAGATAGATAGAACGATAGATAGATAGATAGATAGAACGATTGATAGATAGAACGATAGATAGAACGATTGATAGATAGAACGATAGATAGATAGAACGATAGATAGATAGATAGATAGATAGATAGATAGATAGATAGATAGATAGATAGATAGATAGATAGATAGATAGATAGATAGATAGATAGATAGATAGATAGATAGATAGAACGATAGAACGATAGAATGATAGATAGAACGATAGAAAGATAGAAAGATAGAACGATAGATAGAACGATAGATAGATAGATAGATAGATAGATAGATAGATAGAACGATAGAACGATAGATAGATAGATAGATAGATAGATAGATAGATAGATAGATAGATAGATAGATAGATAGATAGATAGATAGATAGATAGATAGATAGAATGATAGATAGATAGATAGATAGATAGATAGAACGATTGATAGATAGAACGATAGAACGATAGAACGATAGAACGATAGATAGATAGATAGATAGATAGATAGATAGATAGAACGATAGATAGATAGAACGATAGAATGATAGATAGAACGATAGAAAGATAGAAAGATAGAACGATAGATAGATAGATAGATAGATAGATAGATAGATAGATAGATAGATAGATAGATAGATAGATAGATAGATAGAACGATTGATAGATAGAACGATAGAACGATAGAACGATAGATAGATAGAACGATAGATAGAAAGATAGATAGATAGATAGATAGATAGATAGATAGATAGATAGATAGATAGATAGATAGATAGATAGATAGATAGATAGATAGATAGATAGATAGATAGATAGATAGATAGACAGATAGAACGATAGAGCGATAGAACGATAGATAGAAAGAACGATAGATAGAAAGAACGATAGAACGATAGAACGATAGATAGATAGATAGATAGATAGATAGATAGAACGATAGAACGATAGATAGATAGATAGATAGATAGATAGATAGATAGATAGATAGATAGATAGATAGATAGTTAGATAGATAGATAGATAGAACGATAGAACGATAGATAGAAAGATAGAACGATAGATGGATAGAACGACAGAATGATAGAACGATAGATAGAACGATAGATAAAATGATAGAACGATAGATCGATAAAACGATAGAACGATAGAACAATAGATAGATAGAACGATAGAAAGATAGATAGATAGAACGATAGATAGATAGAACGATGGAACGATGGAACGATAGATAGATAGATAGATAGATAGATAGATAGATAGATAGATAGATAGATAGATAGATAGATAGATAGATAGAACGATAGAACGATAGAACGATAGATAGATAGAACGATAGATAGATAGAACGGTAGAACGGTAGAACGATAGAACGATAGATAGATAGATAGATAGATAGATAGATAGATAGATAGATAGATAGATAGATAGATAGATAGATAGATAGATAGATAGATAGAACGATAGAACGATAGATAGATAGATAGATAGATAGATAGATAGAACGATAGATAGAACGATAGAACGATAGAACGATAGATAGATAGATAGATAGATAGATAGATAGATAGATAGATAGATAGATAGATAGATAGATAGATAAAACGATAGAACGATAGATAGATTAAACGATAGAACGATAGAACGATAGATAGATAGAACGATAGAATGATAGATAGAACGATAGAAAGATAGATAGAACGATAGAAAGATAGAAAAATAGAAAGATAGAACGATAGAGAGATAGATAGATAGAACGATAGAACGATAGAGAGATAGATAGATAGAACGATAGATAGAACGATAGAACGATAGATAGAACAATAGAAAGATAGAACGATAGATAGAACGATAGAACGATAGATTCATAGATAGATAGATAGATAGATAGATAGATAGATAGATAGATAGATAGATAGATAGATAGATAGAACGATAGATAGAACGATAGATAGAACGATAGATAGATAAATAGATAGATAAATAGATAGATAGATAGAACGATAGAACGATTGATAGATAGAACGATAGAACGATAGAACGATAGATAGATAGATAGATAGATAGATAGATAGATAGATAGATAGATAGATAGATAGATAGATAGATAGATAGATAGAACGATAGATAGAACGATAGATAGATAGATAGATAGATAGATAGATAGATAGATAGATAGATAGATAGATAGATAGATAGAACGATAGATAGATAGAACGATAGAATGATAGATAGAATGATAGAAAGATAGAAAGATAGAACGATAGATAGATAGATAGATAGATAGATAGATAGATAGATAGATAGATAGAACGATAGAACGATAGAACGATAGATAGATAGATAGATAGATAGATAGATAGATAGATAGATAGATAGATAGATAGATAGATAGATAGATAGAACGATAGATAGATAGATAGAACGATTGATAGATAGAACGATAGAACGAACGATAGAACGAACGAACGAACGATAGATAGATAGATAGATAGATAGATAGATAGATAGATAGATAGATAGATAGATAGATAGATAGATAGATAGATAGATAGATAGATAGATAGATAGATAGATAGATAGAACGATAGATAGATAGAACGATAGAATGATAGATAGAACGATAGAAAGATAGAAAGATAGAAAGATAGAACGATAGAGAGATAGATAGATAGAACGATAGAACGATAGAGAGATAGATAGAACGATAGATAGAACGATAGAACGATAGAACGATAGATAGAACGATAGAACGATAGATAGAACGATAGAACGATAGAACGATAGAACGATAGATAGATAGATAGATAGATAGATAGATAGATAGATAGATAGATAGATAGATAGATAGATAGATAGATAGATAGATAGATAGAACGATAGAATGATAGATAGAACGATAGAATGATAGATAGAACGATAGAAAGATAGAAAGATAGAACGATAGAACGATAGAGAGATAGATAGATAGAACGATAGAACGATAGAGAGATAGATAGAAAGATAGAAAGATAGAACGATAGAGAGATAGATAGATAGAACGATAGATAGAACGATAGAGAGATAGATAGAACGATAGAAAGATAGAACGATAGATAGAACGATAGATAGAACGATAGATAGAACGATAGATAGAACGATAGATAGATAGATAGATAGATAGATAGATAGATAGATAGATAGATAGATAGATAGATAGATAGATAGATAGATAGATAGATAGAACGATAGATAGATAGAACGATAGAATGATAGATAGAACAATAGAAAGATAGAACGATAGAACGATAGAGAGATAGATAGATAGAACGATAGATAGAACGATAGAACGATAGAGAGATAGATAGATAGAACGATAGATAGAACGATAGAAAGATAGAACGATAGATAGAACGATAGATAGAACGATAGATAGATAGATAGATAGATAGATAGATAGATAGATAGATAGATAGATAGAACGATAGATAGATAGATAGATAGATAGATAGATAGATAGATAGATAGATAGATAGATAGATAGATAGATAGATAGATAGATAGATAGATAGATAGATAGATAGATAGATAGAACGATAGATAGATAGATAGATAGAACGATTGATAGATAGAACGATAGATAGAACGATTGATAGATAGAACGATAGAACGATAGAATGATAGATAGAACGATAGAAAGATAGAAAGATAGAACGATAGATAGATAGATAGATAGATAGATAGATAGAACGATAGAACGATAGATAGATAGATAGATAGATAGATAGATAGATAGATAGATAGATAGATAGATAGATAGATAGATAGATAGATAGATAGATAGATAGATAGATAGAACGATTGATAGATAGATAGATAGATAGATAGATAGATAGATAGAACGATTGATAGATAGAACGATAGAACGATAGATAGATAGAACGATAGAACGATAGATAGATAGATAGATAGATAGATAGATAGATAGATAGATAGATAGATAGATAGATAGATAGATAGATAGATAGATAGATAGATAGATAGATAGATAGATAGAACGATAGAATGATAGATAGAACGATAGAAAGATAGAAAGATAGAACGATAGATAGATAGATAGATAGATAGATAGATAGATAGATAGATAGATAGATAGATAGATAGAACGATAGAACGATAGAGAGATAGATAGAACGATAGATAGAACGATAGAACGATAGATAGAACGATAGAAAGATAGAACGATAGAACGATAGAACGATAGAACGATAGATAGATAGATAGATAGATAGATAGATAGATAGATAGATAGATAGATAGATAGATAGATAGATAGATAGAACGATAGAATGATAGATAGAACGATAGAAAGATAGAAAGATAGAACGATAGAACGATAGAGAGATAGATAGATAGAACGATAGAACGATAGAGAGATAGATAGAAAGATAGAAAGATAGAAAGATAGAACGATAGAACGATAGAGAGATAGATAGATAGAACGATAGATAGAACGATAGAGAGATAGATAGAACGATAGAAAGATAGAACGATAGATAGAACGATAGATAGAACGATAGATAGATAGATAGATAGATAGATAGATAGATAGATAGATAGATAGATAGAACGATAGATAGATAGAACGATAGAATGATAGATAGAACAATAGAAAGATAGAACGATAGAACGATAGAGAGATAGATAGATAGAACGATAGATAGAACGATAGAACGATAGAGAGATAGATAGATAGAACGATAGATAGAACGATAGAAAGATAGAACGATAGATAGAACGATAGATAGAACGATAAATAGAACGATAGATAGAACGATAGATAGATAGATAGATAGATAGATAGATAGATAGATAGATAGATAGATAGATAGATAGATAGATAGATAGATAGATAGATAGATAGATAGAACGATAGATAGATAGATAGATAGAACGATTGATAGATAGAACGATAGATAGAACGATTGATAGATAGATAGATAGATAGATAGATAGATAGATAGATAGATAGATAGATAGATAGATAGATAGATAGATAGATAGATAGATAGATAGATAGATAGATAGAACGATAGATAGATAGAACGATAGAACGATAGAATGATAGATAGAACGATAGAAAGATAGAAAGATAGAACGATAGATAGATAGATAGATAGATAGATAGATAGATAGATAGATAGAACGATAGAACGATAGATAGAACGATAGATAGAAAGATAGATAGATAGATAGATAGATAGATAGATAGATAGATAGATAGATAGATAGAACGATTGATAGATAGAACGATAGAACGATAGAACGATAGAACGATAGATAGAAAGAACGATAGAACGATAGAACGATAGATAGATAGATAGATAGATAGATAGATAGATAGATAGATAGATAGATAGATAGATAGATAGATAGATAGATAGATAGATAGAACGATAGAACGATAGATAGATAGATAGATAGATAGATAGATAGATAGATAGATAGTTAGATAGATAGATAGATAGAACGATAGAACGATAGATAGAAAGATAGAACGATAGATGGATAGAACGACAGAATGATAGAACGATAGATAGAACGATAGATAAAATGATAGAACGATAGATCGATAAAACGATAGAACGATAGAACAATAGATAGATAGAACGATAGAAAGATAGATAGATAGAACGATAGATAGATAGAACGATGGAACGATGGAACGATAGATAGATAGATAGATAGATAGAACGATAGAACGATAGAACGATAGATAGATAGAACGGTAGAACGGTAGAACGATAGAACGATAGATAGATAGATAGATAGAACGATAGAACGATAGAGAGATAGATAGAACGATAGATAGATAGATAGATAGATAGATAGATAGATAGATAGATAGATAGATAGATAGATAGATAGAACGATAGAATGATAGATAGATAGATAGATAGAACGATAGAATGATAGATAGAACGATAGAAAGATAGAAAGATAGAACGATAGATAGATAGATAGATAGATAGATAGATAGATAGATAGATAGATAGATAGATAGATAGATAGATAGATAGATAGAACGATAGAACGATAGAGAGATAGATAGAACGATAGATAGAACGATAGAACGATAGATAGAACGATAGAAAGATAGAACGATAGAACGATAGAACGATAGAACGATAGATAGATAGATAGATAGATAGATAGATAGATAGATAGATAGATAGATAGATAGATAGATAGATAGATAGAACGATAGAATGATAGATAGAACGATAGAAAGATAGAAAGATAGAACGATAGAACGATAGAGAGATAGATAGATAGAACGATAGAACGATAGAGAGATAGATAGAAAGATAGAAAGATAGAAAGATAGAACGATAGAACGATAGAGAGATAGATAGATAGAACGATAGATAGAACGATAGAGAGATAGATAGAACGATAGAAAGATAGAACGATAGATAGAACGATAGATAGAACGATAGATAGAACGATAGATAGATAGATAGATAGATAGATAGATAGATAGATAGATAGATAGATAGATAGATAGATAGA